>NW_026549410.1:0-2275 GCF_027596085.1 Anoplopoma fimbria | reverse complement strand
GATCAGGATCTAGTGTGAATCAGGATCTAGTGTGAATCAGGATCTAGTGTGGACCAGGTTCTAAAGTGAATCACAATTTAGTGCGGATCAGATCCAAATGGTATCAGGATCTTGTATGAATCAAGACCTAGTGTGAATCAACATCTGGTGTGGACCCAGGTCTGGTGTGGACCAGGATCTGGTGTGGACAGGATCTGGTGTGGATCAGGTTCATGGTCTGTGGTACCGTAAGGGATCCTGTAGGCTTGATCTCTCCTGGTCTCCTCAGGCTGCGTAGGATGTGGTCACTGTGGATGTTGATGATCATACCGACCACGAAGAAGAAAACCTTTACACACACACACACACACACACACACACACACACACACACACACACACACACACACACACACACACACACACACACACACACACACACACACACACACACACACTGGTTTAGTTGCCTAAAACAAACTGCCACAACAATACCTGACTTTTTGCCAGAACATAACCCTGGTATAAATGACGCGTGGCTAGCATAAGCAACGTTCTAAAGAAAATGTTGTGTGACTGTAAACACACACACACACACACACACACACACACACACACACACACACACACACACACACACACACACACACACCACACCCTTGATTTATTTTGTCACATAACTTCTGTCTCCCCCTCCCCCAGTCTCACATCTGGAGTTACACAAACATGGACTCATTTCCCAGAACAGAGGTGACATAGATGATTGAGGAGCTGCTCACATCTGGAGAAGTTTAGAGGTTCAAATCAAGGACTGTAAAGATCTAGAGGAGTAAAGAGTCTAAAGATCTAGAGGAGTAAAGAGTCTAAAGATCTAGAGGAGTAAAGAGTCTAAAGATCTAGAGGAGTAAAGAGTCTAAATATCTAGGAGTAAAGAGTTTAAAGATCTAGAGGATCTAAAGATCTAGAGGAGTAAAGAGTCTAAAGATCTAGAGGATCTAAAGATCTAGAGGAGTAAAGAGTCTAAATATCTAGAGGATCTAAAGATCTAGAGGAGTAAAGAGTCTAAAGATCTAGAGGAGTAAAGAGTCTAAAGATCTAGAGGATCTAAAGATCTAGAGGAGTAAAGAGTCTAAATATCTAGAGGATCTAAAGATCTAGAGGAGTAAAGAGTCTAAAGATCTAGAGGAGTAAAGAGTCTAAAGATCTAGAGGAGTAAAGAGTCTAAAGATCTAGAGGAGTAAAGAGTCTAAATATCTAGAGGAGTTAAGAGTTTAAAGATCTAGAGGATAAAGAATCTAGGAGTAAAAAGTCTAAATATCTAAAGAGTCTAAAGATCTAGAGGAGTAAAGAGTCTAAAGATCTAGAGGAGTAAAGAGTCTAAAGATCTAGAGGAGTAAAGAGTCTAAAGATCTAGAGGAGTAAAGAGTCTAAATATCTAGAGGAGTTAAGAGTTTAAAGATCTAGAGGAGTAAAGAGTCTAAAGATCTAGAGGAGTAAAGAGTCTAAAGATCTAGAGGAGTAAAGTCTAAAGATCTAGAGTAAAGATCTAAAGATCTAGAGGAGTAAAGAGTCTAAAGATCTAGAGGAGTAAAGAGTCTAAATATCTAGAGGAGTTAAGAGTTTAAAGATCTAGAGGAGTAAAGAGTCTAAAGATCTAGAGGAGTAAAGAGTCTAAAGATCTAGAGGAGTAAAGAGTCTAAAGATCTAGAAGGATCTGCACTGCTCTGGTACGGGCGGTTACAGCTGATAATGTTTCCTCAGGAAACGTAGCGTCCACCCTCCAGTTCCCTCAGATAAACACTGTTAGCTATGAGCTAACCCGCTAAGCTGTCGCCATGTTGAGAGCCGTGAGGAGACAATCGATATGCTTTGAATGTTGAATGTGGCTCTCTGAAACAAACTGGTGGACAAACAGAACCAAACTAAAACATGTTTTAATTCTCAAACACGTTGACCTCTCTCTGTGAAGTTGTTCTGGTTTTAAATTAAATGATTAAATTAAATGATTTGTTTTCGTACGCTAACAGCAAACAGACAATAGTAGACAATAGTGTGTAGTACAACCTGTACACTGAATATGTAGTATAAAGTTCACATGGGTAAAACTCGCTGTAAGTCATTAGTCAACAGTGACCCATCATGACACATCAACATCATATGACACTGGTGAGACTGAACGGCTGAACTGGTCCACTCCCAGTCTACAGTCAGCTGACACGCTGAATCATCAGAACATAAACTGTGCTGACCTTTAAAGGAACGTGTGTCACATTTAGGAGGATGTCGTAGAAGAAATG
>NW_026549409.1:32500-39063 GCF_027596085.1 Anoplopoma fimbria | reverse complement strand
TTAAGTGTTATTATATTCACCTTTAAATAATAAACACACCTGTTATTAAAGTTATTATATTCACCTTTAGAATTATTATATTCACCTTTAAAGAATAAAAACACAATAAACACACCTGTTATTATGTCATGTCCTGATATTAACATTTAGAGACGAGGACATGAAAAGGAGTGAGTATGAAATACAAACAAAAAAACATTTCCATTTTGTATTTCAGTGTCTTTTCTAAACCTCACCTGTATGTCCTCGCTGCAGACTCCACCTGTAGCTGATATCACCTGTTACCGGCTACGTGACCACGGTGTAACCACGCATCATGTCCCGCCTCCTGCTCACTCTACCTCACCGCCAACTAAAACCCTGTGTGACCAGGTGAGAACGCACACCATGCATCGTGTCCTCACACAACAATCCGTATGACACTTTACAAAAGTTACTCTTCTTTTGGGCGTTTTCCTTCAAACGTCCAGCAACACGTAATCAATTCTTAAGTTAAGTTAAAACATCAAAACTGATGGTGGTTTGGGTTAAAATAACTGTTAAAGTATAGTTACTGAAGTATGCGTACTAGTGCTAAATAAATCAACGTTGACTTCTCGCCTCATGAGGCTCAAACAACGGTCTCCTGGAGGACACAATCCATCTCCTCCCTCTGTGGCTTTAGTGGTCTCTATACCTCCTCGTTACATTGATGACAAACCAAATGATTTTGATATTTGATTCCTGATAAAGGTTTTGATTCTGATCCTGTAGGGTCCTGATCCTGTGATGACCATCAGCGTGGGTCATTGTGGAGGGTTGTTTGGTTTCCTGCTGCCTTCATCTTGTCTACATGTTTGCTCACATCTGTCATCTCTCTCCTCCTCCTCCTCCTCCTCCTCTTCCGGTATGGTGGTGAAGTCCTCGATCACGACTCTGGGCAGCACCGCCGGCTGCGTGTTTGATATCTGAACTCGGACCAGAGAGTTGTTCCTCATCTCGGCTCTCCGATCTGCAGGCGGAGAACCCGGCTGCTTCCTGTACTGCACCAGACTGCAGCTCTTCACAACTATGGCGGCCACATTCTTCCCCATCATGATCGCAGACACGCTGACGTCCCCGTAAACCAGCAGATTTCCTCCCCGAATCAGCAGGGTGGTGACGTTGACGGTGGTCAGGCTGAGCACCGGTAGAAAGCATCATTTTGTGCGGGACGATGTTCACGCCCTGCATGCTGATCTCACTCAGGGAGATGCAGGGCAGCACCAGCAGGAGGATGTAGCAGTAGAAGAAGATCAGTGCCTCCACCCACAGGGGGAAAGCCCTCCCCTCTGGAGCTCCCACAGGTTGGCCTGAACATCCACCAGGTCCAGCAGGTCCACCACCACCCAGAAGAGACGACTCCCCTGATCTCCTCTCGTCTCCTATACGGCTGCAGATACTCCAAATGGTCGATCGCTGCCAGCGTTAAGAACACGACGGGCATGCAGACGGACAGCAGCAGGGTCAGAGCCCTGCTGGACACGCCCGCATCCATCACCTCTGCGTCTGCAGTTGCGTCCTGGGACTTGTAGTTCTGAAACACAAAGTAGACCTTGATCTCCAGGATGAAGATGTAGAAGAACCAGAGGATCATGGCGTAGCCTCGCCTGGTCGTGTGCACCTCCGAGCCGGCCCAGACGGCGACGTATCGCAGCACGATGAGGAAACACGCGTCGCCCTGCCAGCACGGTGACCCAAACGCCGATCCTCCTGGGACCCGGATTCTGCTCCACCAGGTAGGCGTCCATCAGCGCCAGGCTGGTCACGATGAGGGCCGCCGCCAGGCAGACGTGGGCTTGTTAGCGGCCGGTGGAGGTGGAACCATCGCTGGTTCGGACACACAGATCCAGTTTGGAGATGAAACAGGACAGGTGTAACGCCTCTCCACAGTGCTGGAGTCGGCCAAGCTGCAGTTCCTCTGATGGCCACTAGATGCTGCTCCGAGAGTCTGGGAGTCACTGTTTCAGAGTAGGCTTTGAAGTGTGTTTGATTGACAGACTTCTCAGCTCACATGTCTGAGAAAAGGTTCAGACTCTACGTCCAGGTTTTCTAGGATCGGTTCCCCCAATGGGCTCCATCGCAGGTTCAGAACATGACAGTTAATCAATACTCTTGGATCAGGTGTTGAGTCGTGGCTCACAATTATTGATTGTCTAAACTCAGGTTAAACCAAACATTGTCATGCAAGATGTCTTCTTCTTGCACTCGTGTGTCGGACTGCCATGACTTCAGGGATCTACACATGGTGTTTAACTGTGGAGATCCTGATCCAGCAGATCCACCTCTGGGTTCAGTCAGAATGGAGCGTGGTGTTTGTATCGGTGCTGTGATTTTATGCGAGCCCTGGCAATCTCCGACACCAGAAGGAGTTTGAGGACTGAAGGAACCCAACGAGGAGACGGTACCCTGCTGCTCCTCTCAGCTGATCTTCTTGGAGCTGTTCTACCAGAAAAGTTTGTTCAGGGAACGCTGCTTATCACTCTTTTTCCTTCCTCTGTCAGAAATCAACAAACATCCAGATGATGAAACAAACAAAGGCATCAAAAAAGTGAATAAGAATAAGAATAATAATAAGAAGAAGAAGGGAGCTCATTATCGACGTGAGTCTTTGGTTCAAGTGTCAACATCTCTTCCTGGTGTCGTTTCCTCCACAGCAGAGAACAGGAAGCTGGAACATCATCAGTCCTGAACTCATGTGAATCCACTCGAGTCTGCAGAGTCGTCCTCTCGCCTCATAGTCTCTCTCTCTCTCGCTCTCTCTGTGTTGGTGGTGTGTGTTCACGCTCAGAAAGAGAGAGATGGTCGACTCTCCCCTTCTATCAAGTCTTCGTTTTATTCTCAGCCTCTTCATCATGACCTTGTTTCTGTATCTGCACGCACGCACGCACGCACGCACGCAGCCTTGTTTCCTAACCTCTAACTTCAAACCAAGTCTTCACATCACAATCTAGTGAATACGTTATAGGGACGAGCATTTTGTCCCCAAAAGACGACGCCGTCCCCACAATGTGACAACATACGTATGTCCCCACAACGTTAGTTAAACAGTCCCTAACACACACACACGAGCATCATGTTGGCCTGATCTCACAGAAAGACAAACCAAAAATAAAAATGCCTCTCAGAACCAGCATCATTTCCTTCATAGTTTAGAAAAACATGACCCAAATCCTCAAAGAATCTATATATCTTTATATATTATATTTGAACAATAACGTATGAAGTTGTGTGTTTCTAGTGCTGATGATCCTCCAGAGAACCTGCAGCTCGTCTCGGCTTCTGTCCGACCAAACCTCAATACCTGTACACTACCTCTCTAAGAATTAAAATTGTAAATGCTAGACTGTAATATATTTTATCATTATTCTTTTTTTATTACTGTAAAAGCAGGTTGTAATTGGTATATATGGTTGTGCTGGTAAAAGGTCAGTAGTATTGCTGCTGTTATTTAATTAGTACTACTGTACTACTACTAATACCTTCAACTACTACTACTACTACTACTACTACTACTACTACTACTACTACTACTACTACTTACTACTACTATACTACTACTACTCTTATTGATATCTCAGTATTATCATAAGTTCTGCTAATGTTTTTCTTGCTCCATAATATTTACTTTTAGTGTAATAGTACCATCACTATTTAGACCTTTACACACCAAGTTCATATTTTTTGTCCGAAATCGTCCCACATTTCAAACGACAATACGACCTCACGTTGTATCGATCACGTTTCTACATCGTCGGACACTTTGGTTCAGTATTAAAGTTTTCAGAAGAGGACACAGAGCACTTTTAGAGAATGTAGAAAGATTAGAATCATTGAGCTCTAGATAACTTAAAGACGGACTCATTGGCCTGTTTTAAGACTACCGCTTTCTACTGTAACCAAGTCATCAATTCAGCTTCGTCTCTGTTTGCATATTCTCACAACAAATAGAACAATAAAACAGTTTGGTCTCGGTGGTCAAAAAGCTTTCTGTGTGTTACGATTTTTGTGCAAAGGCCTTAACTCCTACTCCTCAAATAATCTTTACAACTAGTAATCAAGCTACTTCTACTGAAGAGACAACACACTAAGGTCATCACATCAGCAGTAGTCAGATGGACTCCCTGACTTCGCCCTGCAGCCAGCAGAAGAAGCTGGATCAGTGATGGAAGCAGCAGTGACGCTCTGATCTTCATGACCCAGCTTTTATCTAGGCTAAGCTTTTTATGGGAAGAGCACATTAAAAAGTGATGAGGATGCTCTGGAAATGCATGAGGATGAATCTAATTAGCCCAATTACTGGAGGACTCCCCTCAGTGGTGCGTTCAAGAACAAATCAGATTGTTCTTCAAAGCTGCAGACATTTGTGGGACTTTAGTGAGACCTTGGCGACGACATGAGGGGAAACCTGGATCCAGATCTGCAGAATTGTGCTTTGACAGAAAAACACATGAACACAGCTTTCATACCTTTAGCAGCCCTGAAAAAGGTCAAGGTGTCACTGAAATCACAAGGTTCATCCTCTGGGGAGCAGAAATGAGCAGATTGTTCAGGTAGTTAGTGAAAACAGAGACAGCTAAGATTGGGATGCTGAGTGGAAACTGTTCTTGTAGGTAAATAAATGCATCAAAATAATTTAGCAAATCAATGTGCACGATAATAATCATAATATTATTATTATTATATTATTAATAATCATCATAATTATAATAATGCACATTGCAGCTTTATTTCTAGAAACTAATGAACAACTATGCAGCAGAGTGTTTGTGGCTTCTCTGGACATCAGACCAAACCACAGATATGAGAGGAGGAGTCTTTATTTTGTAGAAACATCGGTGCAAAAGAACATGGAACAGTGCAGAGTTCATACGGCCGTAGTGTCTCCATAGTCTCTGTTCCAGTGGGCGTAAAGCTCCAGAGTCTGAGGACCGACGCTCCTCTTGATCTTCTGCAGAGACGCCACAAAGTCTCTGAGACAAATGTTTCGGACCTGTGCAGAAAACAGGTTAACGAACATATATTTAATCAAAAGCCGTACTTACAGGTGCTGCTCCTTCAGCACTGATGTACTCGGCGTTTGACACAGTGAACCACCAGATCCTCCTCTCCACCCTCGAGGGGATGGGCATCTCAGGCTCTGCACTCTCCCTGCTTGCATCCTATCTGACAGGCCGATCCTACCAGGTGACATGGAGGGGGCCGTGTCAGAACCACGCACGCTGACTACGGGGGTTCCACAAGGTTCAGTTCTGGGCCCCCTTCTCTTCTCGCTCTACACAACATCTCTGGGTTCTGTTATTCGCTCCCATGACTTCTCCTACCATTGTTATGCCGATGACACCCAGCTGGTCTTGTCATTTCCCCCCCGGTGACACCCAAGTGGAGGCACGCATTGCTGCGTGCTTGGCTGACATCTCGAGGTGGATGGCGACACACCACCTGAAGCTGAACCTGGACAAAACCGAGCTACTCTTCCTCCCGGGGAAGGGTTGCCCGCACTCCGAGACCTGTCCATCACCATTGATGATGCCGTGGTGACGCCAACTCGGACTGTGAGGAATCTGGGTGTGACCCTGGACGACCAACTGTCGTTCTCAGCAAACATTGCATCGGTCACACGCTCCTGCAGATTCCTCCTCTACAACATCAGGAGGATTCGCCCCTTCCTCACTGAGGAGACGGCGCAGGTGCTCATCCAGGCTCTGGTCATCTCCCGCCTGGACTACTGCAACTCACTACTTGCTGGAGCCCCGGCGTCGGCCATCAGACCTCTGGAGCTTGTCCAGAAAGCTGCAGCACGTCTGGTGTTCAATCGCCCCAAGTTCTCTCACACAACTTCCTTCTCCGTTCCCTACACTGGCTCCCTGTAAGAGCTCGCATCCAGTTTAAGACTCTGGTGCTAGCCTACAGGGCAGTGAAAGGAACAGCTCCTTCCTATCTCCAGGCCTTGGTCAAGCCCTACACCCCTGCCCGACCACTTCGCTCTGCTGCCTCGGGCGATTGGTTGCCCCGTCGCTCAGAGGTCCCTGCGGCCGATCCACCCGGTCACAGCTTTTTCTGTCCTGGCCCCTCAGTGGTGGAATGAACTCCCCACTGACGTCAGGACAGCAGAGTCGCTGCCCATCTTTAGGCGCAGGCTGAAAACTCACCTCTTCAAGAAGTACTACCCGGAGCCTTCCTCGTAGCACTTATTGCACTCGTATTAGTTGCTGCACTTACTGTATTCGTATCAGTTCGCTGCACTTATTGAATTTGTATTTGTTTACTGCACTTATCCTATTCGTAGTAGTTTGTAGCACTTACTATATTCGGATTAGTCTGTTGCAATTATTGTTTTCATAGTAATCTGCCTCTGCACTATACTTTTGCTCTGGCTTATGCTTTGAGATGCTTGTTTAAGAAAGGAGATGCACTTATGACTTCTGGTGACTAGTAGTTCTCTTGAATACCTATGTTGAAATACACTTCCTGCTAAATGACTGTAATGTAATGTAATGTTTCTGGTGGATGGAGCCAGTTTACAGTTAGAATGAATCAACAGG
>NW_026549409.1:12500-27500 GCF_027596085.1 Anoplopoma fimbria | reverse complement strand
ATGTGTTTATATATATATGTATATATGTGTATACATACATATATATATGTGTATATATTTATGTGTATATATGTACATATATGTGTATATATTTATGTGTATATATGTATATATATGTGTATATATTTATGTGTATATATGTATATATATGTGTATATATGTGTATATATTTATGTGTATATATGTGTATATATTTATGTGTATATATGTATATATATGTGTATATATTATATTTATGTGTATATATGTGTATATATTTATGTGTATATATGTGTATATATTTATGTGTATATATGTGTATATATTTATGTGTATATATGTGTATATATTTATGTGTATATATGTGTATATATTTATGTGTATATATGTGTATATATTTATGTGTATATATGTGTATATATGTGTATATATGTGTATATATTTATGTGTATATATTTATGTGTATATATGTGTATATATGTACATATATGTGTATATATTTATGTGTATATATGTACATATATGTGTATATATTTATGTGTATATATACATATACAGTGGATATATAAAGTCTACTCACTCCTGTTAGAATGCCAGGTTTTTTGTGATGTAAATAAACGAGACAAAGATATCATGTCCGAACTTTTTCCACCTTTAATGTGACCTCTAACGAGAACAATTCAACTGAAAAACAAACTGAAATCTACAATAACCCTTCAACTAATACTTTGTTGAAGCACCTTTTGATTTTATTACAGCTCTCAGTCTTTTGGGTAGGAGTCTATTAGCATGGCACATCTTGATATTTATATATTTGCCCACTCTTCTTTGCAAAAGAGCTCCAAATCTGTCAGATTGCGAGGGCATCTCCTGCTGGGTTCAGGTCTGGCTCTGGCTGGGCCGTTCCACAACTGTCACCTTCTTCTGGTGAAGCCGTGCTTTTGTTGATTTGGATGTATGCTTTGGGTCGTTGTCGTGCTGAAAGGTGAAATTCCTCTTCAGCTTTCTAACGGAAGCCTGGAGGTTTTGTGCCAAAATTGCCTGGTATTTGGAACTGTTCATATTCCTCCACCCTGACTGAGGCCCCGGCTCCAGCTGAAGAAAAGCACCTGAAGCAGCTGCTGCCCCACCATGCTTCACTGTGGGAGTGGGACTCATCAAGGATTATCTTATCTTATCTTATCTTATCTTATCTTATCTTATGGTGTTCTTTGGGTGATGTGTAGTGTTGTTTCTGCACCAAACATACCTTTTGGAATTATGGCCAAAAAGTTCAACCTTGGTGTCATCAGACCAGAGCACGTTTCCCCACAAGCTTCTGGGAGACTTCATGTAAGTTTTGGCAAAATGTAGCCGGGCTTCTTGGTAAGAAAAGGCTTCCGTCTTGCCCCCCCACCCCATAGCCAAACATATGAAGAATATGGGAGATTGTTGTCACATGTAGTACACACATGTAGTACACACATGTAAACACATGTAGTAAACACATGTAGTACACACATGTAAACACATGTAGTACACACATGTAGTACACACATGTAGTACACACATGTAGTACACACATGTAGTACACAGCCAGTACTTTAGTGTTGCTGGAGCCTCTTGGAAGCCTCCCTGACCAGTGTTCTTCTCGTCTTTTCATCGATGTTGGAGGGACGTCCGGTTCTTGGTCATGTCACTGTTGTGCCATATCTTCTCCACTTGATGATGACTGTGTTCACTGTGTTCCATGGTGTATCTAATGCCTTCTCCTGGCTGATACCTTTCAACAATGAGGTACCTCTGGTGCTACCATGGCTTTTGCTGTAAGATGCAACTAAGAGAATGTCAGGAAAATCCTTCTAGAACAGCTGAACTTTATTTGGGATTAATCAGTCACTTTAAATGATGGCAGGTGAGTACTGACTACTATTTAACATGAGTTTGAATGTGATTGGTTAATTCTGAACACATCCACATCCCCAGTTATAAGAGGGTGTGCACACTGATGCAACCACATTATTTTACTTTTTTATTTTGTATTTTTCCCCCTAAAAGATTTCAGTTTGTTTTTCAGTTGAATTGTTCTCGTTAGAGGTCACATTAAAGGTGGAAAAAGTTCTGACATGATTTAACTTGGTCTCATTTATTTACATCATAAAAACATGGCATTTTAACAGGAGTGTGTAGACTTTATATATCCACTGTATATGTGTATATATTTATATATATGTGTATATATGTATATATATGTGTATATATGTGTATATATGTGTATATATGTGTATATATATATGTGTATATATGTGTATATGTATATATATGTGTATATATGTATATATATGTGTATATATGTGTATATATGTGTATATATGTGTATATATGTGTATATATGTGTGTATATATGTGTATATATGTATATATATGTGTATATATGTGTATATATGTGTATATATGTGTATATATGTGTATATATATGTGTATATATGTGTATATATTTATATATATAGTCAGGCGGTTGAGGTGATTTGATTGGTCGCCTCAGAGGTAAACGTAGTTCTCAGTTCCTTTTGATTAAAAGCAGAAATACTTAAGTAAAGTAAAAGTACTGCATCTCTTCTCAGTTACTCTCCAGCACATTGCTGTAGTACACTGTGGTACTACCTTTATGCTACATGTCATAATGTACATATATGATGTTATTAATGCTATCATGTTACTGGTTTCCCCTCATGCTCTCTATTTCAGCTTCCATAGTTTATATTTGTACTTTAGTTATATATATATATATGTATATATGTGTATCTGTATTTATTTCTCTTTGTGCCTCTGAGGATCTTAAATATTATCATCATGTACTTACATGTACTCTGCGTTTTTTATATGTCAGATATACGTTTAACTACCTTGAATACTTCTGGATAGCTTAATGTATAATAGTACATAGTATATCTAGTTTTTAAGTTTATCAATAGTTGATTATTGATCATATATTCTGAGTCTTTATAGAATCCAGTAACAAGCTGTCAGATGAACGTAGAGTATCACATTATCACACTTATGAGGTACTTTACTTGAGTGAAAGTACTTTGGTAGGTTTGGTATAAAGGATGTTTCTGGTTGCCATGGATTCAGTTGTTTGCTGTATCCTGGGACAGAGGAGGTCGGTTTCAGTCTGAAGGTGATAACAGACGTGTTGTTTCACTAACAGGGTAAATAGTGACTAACATTATAATACTTCTGTGGTAAAAGTACACAAAGGGTACTCCTTCCGTTGTCTGTTTATTAAAGTATTTAGTGCAGTTTGAAGGGTTTCTAACCTGAAATGATTCTTCTCATTGATCCATTAAATCTCATCAAAGTGAACTAAACCCAATTTAACGATTAATAAACCTTTATATCAGTTTAATGTTTAAACAAATAGAATCAGATTATATTTATGTATATTTATTTAATTTATTTATATGTATTTATACCTTCATATACACAGAAAGTACTTGATACTCCGCTGCTCCACAGTAACATTTAAATAAGACTGAAACAGAGACCTGGTGACATCAGCCAGGATCAATAGATGATGAAAATGGTCTACTAAACTACAAATCCCATGAGTCTTAGCGTTAGGTAGGCAGTTTGAAGCCGTTGCTCCGTCTGGAGTCCGACACGTACGATAATATTAATGAACAGTAAATAAAAACATTATCTCAGTTCATTTAAAACCCGCTGAAGTGGAGAGTGGAGAGCAAGCAGCTGATCTCTGGTCAGCTGACCGTCATGGGACGGGGGGGGTCTGTTTCCATACATGAGTTATCTTAAGTTGGATGTTTGTGTTGAGATGTTTAGTTTTAATTGAATTCATTTAAATAGTTTCAGTTGGTTGAAGTCCTCGCGATGTCACACAGCGTCACATGACCTCCATCGAACCGACAGACGTGACGACGTGAAGAACATAAAACCATGAAAGACATAATTCATCAACGTAGTGCATTGAGGGAGCCACAGATGTTTTTATTATCAATGAATCTGCCATTAGTGTCATAATTAATGGTTTAGTCTGTAAAATGTCAAACTACAAAGAGACTCAAAACCACCACAGAGTCTCCGTGTCCGTGCTCAGGCCGCCTGTCACATGATCTGGTTGTTCCTGTCGTTGCAGTCTCTGCTGTGTGGAGCCGCCATGAACGCCTCGGACAGTGACGAGGACTCCTACAACGAGAGGACGGCGTTGGTCCCGTCTGAGAATCCAGCCATTCCGTCCTACACACCGGATTCTGACCTCGACCCGCCTGTCGACACCCCGTCCAAAAGGGTAAATGTCAGGTTTTCATGTCTCACATCGGTGAGGTTTCTGAATCATGATGATCATGTTGTTGATGATGTATTTCCTGTCAGTCGGGGGTCAGCAGGAGGGCGGGTCCGGTTGCCGTGGACGGCGGTGGTGGCGGCGGTTCGGATCAGGAGGCGGACGCAGACGACGAAGAGCTGACTCTGAAGTACGGAGCCAAACACGTCATCATGCTCTTCATCCCCGTCACGCTCTGCATGGTGGTGGTGGTCGCCACCATCAAGTCGGTGGGCTTCTACACGGAGAAGACCGACCAGCAGCTGTAGGTCCAAACTCCACCCGCTACATGAACCACTCCTCCGCCAGCAAGCTAACCATGTTTGTCCCCACAGGATCTACACGCCGTTCACAGAGAACACGGCGTCCGTCGGCCGGCGGCTCCTCAACTCGGTCCTCAACACCATCATCATGATCAGCGTCATCGTGGTCATGACCATCTTCCTGGTCGTCCTCTACAAGTATCGCTGCTACAAGGTCAGAACGTCGTGAACCCAAGCTTCTGTCCTTTCAAGAAGAACTCTTAAAGCAAAGTTCAGTCAACATGTTAGTGATCAGCAGCCTCTCCACTCCACTACAACAGGAGAAATATCCTTTAATGTGAAAGAGGTCTAAATTAATTACAAATATATTCATAAAGGGTTTCATAAACGTTACAGCGCATTTCCACCATTCAATCTCAACTTTATCGCAATGAGTCTGTTGAGCAGGTCTGTCACGTAGCCTCACGTAGCCTCACGTAGCCTCACGTAGCCTCACGTAGCCTCACGTAGCCTCACGTAGCCTCACGTAGCCTCACGTAGCGTCCCCGTCTAGATCTGGGTCTCGTGTTGCTTACAGCTGTTAAAGGATGATCATAACTTTCTGCTTCAATGAGTCTCTGTCGTTGAACTTGCTGCTGATGAGGTGTTTTTTGTGGTTCAGTTCATCCACGGATGGCTCATCCTGTCCTCCCTCATGCTGCTCTTCTGGTTCAGCTTCATGTATCTGGGGTGAGTCCGGCTCTGTCACTTTATCTCTTGAACTTGAATCAGAGCTCGATGAGTCCTAACCTGCAGGTCAACCAGAGTCTTACGTTTTCAAAGAGTCGTTAAATGTTTTGCACATTGAGTAAACATGTAAACAGTTCAGGTTCTTCATCGTGGTCTTCCTCTGATTCCCAGCGAGGTGTTTAAGACGTACAACCTGGCGGTGGACTACCCGACGGTCGGGGTGATCATCTGGAACTTCGGGGCGGTGGGGATGATCTGCATCCACTGGAAGGGCCCCCTCCAGCTGCAGCAGGCCTACCTGATCCTCATCAGCGCCCTCATGGCCCTCGTCTTCATCAAGTACCTGCCCGAGTGGTCGGCCTGGGTCATCCTGGGCGCCATCTCCGTCTACGGTGAGGAGAATCTGATGGACAGCCTCCGGTTACAGAGAGTTTGGATGTTTAGACGGTGATTTCTTTTTCCATGTCTGATATTGTTGATACTTCATCTCCCATCATGCATTGCTCCGGTTGCAGACCTGGTGGCCGTCCTGTCTCCTAAAGGTCCTCTCAGGATGTTGGTGGAGACGGCTCAGGAACGCAACGAGCCCATCTTCCCCGCGCTCATCTACTCCTGTGAGTCCACGCGCCTTTTAAACCCCCAGAAGAAGAAGAAATGATTTCATGACCAATATTTAAACATTTAGCCTTTAAGACAAACGTTCACATTAAAGTTTTTCACCTGTTTATTTGTTTGTTTGTGTTCAGCCGCCATGATGTGGACGGTGGGGATGGCGAGCCCGGCGGACGCTCAGCGATCAGGACAGGAAACAGGTCGGACATCACAAACAGCTGTTCACTGCAAGGAATCATGGGAAATGAGCGGGTGGACACAATATCATGAACACCTGTGGACACTAGTTTATATTTATATTTTAAAGATCTTAATATTTTCCTCTTAAAGATGTGAAGATCTTTATTATCAGGAACAATCATTTCATTTATTCTCCTAAAAAATGCTTCATCAAGTTACATTATAAAACACATTTTCAATATAAAATAAAAATGTGATTAATTATTTTAAGTTTTTGTGAAACAAATTAAAAAATAAATACATTTTTAGCCACTTTAAATAAAGTTTAATAGTAATTCATCTTACATTCTTTTAATTTAATTAGCCACTTCTATTTTCTTTATAAACAATTAATACCATCAACATTTTCATTTCAGAACAATTGTTCTTTAAATCTTCTTTGATAATAATATTCAGATATAAATATCAGAATAAATATAAATACATTTTAAAAAAATGTCCTTGAAATATTGTAACTTGAAAATGGACTTAAATTTGAACACTTAATATAGTGGGTTTTTACGTTTTAAATGAGTCAATTAGTTTCTTTTGATTCTGGTGGCTCACTTTCAGACGAGGAGGCGGAGCAGAGCAGCCGAGGGGCGGAGCCTGAGAACAGACAGCCCAGGTCGTTTACTGAAGATGACCTGGAGGAGGACCGTGAGTCTAAATCCACTGAATGTGTAGTTTAAGGTTTAATACCAGAGTAGAAAAACACAGCGTTTATATGAGACTAAAGGTGTGTTTAGTGTCTGTAGGAGATTAAAGGTATGTTTAGTGTCTGTAGGAGATTAAAGGTGTGTTTAGTGTCTGTAGGAGATTAAAGGTGTGTTTAGTGTCTGTAGGAGATTAAAGGTGTGTTTAGTGTCTGTAGGAGATTAAAGGTGTGTTTAGTGTCTGTAGGAGATTAAAGGTGTGTTTAGTGTCTGTAGGAGATTAAAGGTGTGTTTAGTGTCTGTAGGAGATTAAAGGTGTGTTTAGTGTCTGTAGGATATTGAAGGTGTGTTTAATGTCTGTAGGATATTGAAGGTGTGTTTAATGTCCGTAGGATATTGAAGGTGTGTTTAATGTCCGTAGGATATTGAAGGTGTGTTTAATGTCTGTAGGATATTGAAGGTGTGTTTAATGTCCGTAGGATATTGAAGGTGTGTTTAATGTCCGTAGGATATTGAAGGTGTGTTTAATGTCTGTAGGATATTGAAGGTGTGTTTAATGTCTGTAGGATATTGAAGGTGTGTTTAATGTCTGTAGGATATTGAAGGTGTGTTTAATGTCTGTAGGAGGGGTGAAGCTCGGTCTCGGTGACTTCATCTTCTACAGCGTTCTGGTGGGAAAAGCTGCAGCGACCGGTGGAGACTGGAACACAACACTCGCCTGCTTCGTGGCTATTCTTATCGTAAGTTCTAGTTTTATACACCAGAATATTAAACCTCCTCAAGAAACAGTTTTTAAGCTTGACCGAGGTTAGGGTTAAGAGAAGTGTTATGAAACACACTTCACCTGTATCACACATGTAACACACCTGTATCACACCTGTTTCACACCTGTTTCACACCTGTTTCACACCTGTTTCACACCTGTTTCACACCTGTTTCACACCTGTTTCACACCTGTATCACACCTGTTTCACACCTGTTTCACACCTGTCCTCTCAGGGTTTGTGCCTGACTCTGCTGCTGTTGGCCATCTTTAAGAAAGCTCTGCCGGCGCTGCCCATCTCCATCACCTTCGGCCTGGTCTTCTACTTCTCCACGGACTTCCTGGTTCAGCCCTTCATGGACAACCTGGCTGATCACCAGTTCTACATCTGAGAGGAAGCCCCGCCCACCTCACCTGCCGCCGCCTCCTCGTCACCATCGTCATCATCGTTATCTTATCAGAGACTACTTCCTGGGAGCTCGATGCGTTCACTGAACCACAGGAAGTGATGTCATGCACACAGAGGACAAATGGTGGCGGCGGCAGGTCACCTGCTCAGGTGTGTTTCTGATCCGTGACGGCTGCGTGTGATTGGCTGACGCTTCCGTCAGTCAACTGACGTCCTGTAAATATTCTCTCGTTACTGTCTCTGTCCTGATTGGTTCTCACAGCCGGCTGTACGTCATGTGACCTTCAACACTAAACCAGCTGGTTGTGATTTGCTGGTCTGGGATCTGATTTTATCAATAATTTGTAATAATCACTTTCTGACACAATAATTTAACTGAAACAAACCTGCAGAATAAAGAATCCTCACGTGTTTAGGATTCTACAACTCCATTAAGAGACTAAATGTCCAACAGAACTTTAATATTTCTTATAAGTGTATCAATCATTATGTAGCTATTTCAGCAGATTGAGAAAAAAACATTAATAAAAATAGTAAAAAAGATCTCCATAGATTAAATCACTTCTTTGATCTGTAAAATGAAACCGTTAACAGATCTGATCCGGGTTCAGAACAACGGTCAGTAAATCACTGATCAATAATCCGTAGATGTTTTTATTCTTCATATGTTGCACTAGATAAATATAAACGTGGGGTTGAGAGAAATTATAACATTTTATACTATTTTCTGATATTTTATAGAGAAAAGTTTAGTAGAGAAAAGTTAATCAGCAGATTAATCAATAATCTTTAATTCAGTGGTCACGTGACCTGTAACTGGGCTCAACTTTGGTTCGGTGTCTCAGGGACACGCCGGGGATCGAACCTACGGTCTGGTTAAAGGACGACCCGCTCTGAAGGAGGTCTGGTAGAGCGACTGATCAGATCAGCCATCTGATTCACCTCTGATTGATTGTCCGTGTGTTCTACGTATCAGGACGTTTGTTGGTACAAAATAAATAAATCACCGATCTGAGCGATAAAAAGAAACTCAGAAACCATCAAGTTCTTCTGGTCTTGGACCCAAATGGATCCAAAGAACTCCGTGTTTTTACTTTTCTGATTCTTTACAACCTGGAAATGAAATAATTAATATTTGGGTTTTATATAATAGACTCACAATAAATAGTCAAAACTGGTGAATGAGAAATAAAAATCTTATTTTCAAAAGGTCTTCAAAACTGAAAAGTGTTTCTTTCATAAAAGCCTGCTGCTTCACCAGCCACATGACAGGTCACGTGACCTGTCACATGACTGTCATGTGATCTAACAGAGCTCCATTGAACCCTCAGAGGACGTTAATCAGAGAAACAATTAAAGAATTTAACATTGTTATTGGGGCAACACAACAAACACCCCAGTGGTTTAATGGAGCGCCATGTGACAGGTCATGTGACAGGTCATGTGACAGGTCATGTGACAGGTCATGTGACTGGTGAAGGTCTTATTGAGGGGATTCATAGAAATGCACCACTTTTTAGTAGTTTTTTTTCTTCACCAGTTTTGACTATTTATCATAGATCTGTTACATAAAACCCAAAATACATTTCAGTTTCACTTTGTAAAGATTCAGAGAAGTGAAACCACAGAGGCTGATCGTTTCTATCTGATCAACAGTCTCATCAACTCAACTTCAGAGCTCCAGTTTCTATTTGTTTCTTCTCGACAGTCAGAGACTTTTATTTCTATTATGAGTTTTATTCCATAAGAGAGGAGTTCTGATGTTTTACATCAGTTTGAAACGAGGAAGATGAGGGTCTCACTAAATTCAGAATTCCAGAACAAAGATGTGAATGTTTGATCGGTCGACATCTGCTGAACATAAATATATATTTAAACTTTGCTCTCATCCAACACACGCTGCTTTCAGAATACTTTACTTTACTAAGATTTTCTTTAAAACAACTTGATTACTTTGTTTTATCCAAAGAATTCTGACTTTCCAGAGAAAAATATGACTTTTTCTTAATTTAAATATGAATAAATAACTTTCTTGTAATATTTGGGTTCGTTACTCAGATCCTCTTCTCCTCTCGTCTTTATTCAGAACATGATGCAGTTGTTTCAAACGTCTGCTGCTTCTTTACGTCTCTTTGTTCAAAGAAGAAACAGGAACTGACTCAGCGTCATCACTTATATATTATATTATATATATATATATATATAATATAATATAATATAATATATATATATTTATATATACAGTTGCAATCAGAAGTATTCAACCCCCTCACCTCAAAAGACATTATAGTGATGTGGATGAAAGATAATGACAATAAATGACAAAAAAACCTCATTAAACAACAAAAAATATTCATTGATACATATTTGAGTTATTTTGACAACAGAAGTTGACTTAACTTTGAAGTTCAAATGAAAAATGTAACTCTTTTAACACATGTGCATGTGCAGTATTATTCAACCCCCAGCTCCAGTGCTTTGTGGCGCATCCTTTAGCTTTTATAACTTCTAACAAACGTTTTGGGTAAGTGCTGACAAGCTTCTTACACCTCTCCATGGGAATCTTTGCCCATTCTTCAGCTGCTAAAGCCTCTAGCTCAGTGATGTTTGATGGCTTCTGTGCTGCAACTGCCTTCTTTAAATCCCACCAAAGACTTTCAATCAGATTTAAATCTGGTGACTGAGAAGGCCACTCCAGGACGTTCCAGGGTATTTTTCTCGACCTAGCTTAGGTTGACTTGGAGGTGTGCTTGGGATCATTGTCTTGCTGGAGAGTCCAATGATCACCAAGGTTTAATTTGCCAACAGAAGGCATCACCTTCCTCTTTAAAATGCCCTGGTATTTCTGGGAGTCCATGATGCCAGGTTGCCAGTTCCTGCCGCAGAAAAACAGCCCCACATCATCAATGACCCGCCTCCATGCTTGACCGTGGGGATGGTATTCTTCTGGTCAGAAGCCTTTCGCACGCCAGACATACCGCTGGTCCATATGTCCAAACAGTTCCAGTCTGGTTTCATCAGTCCATAGAACTGTCTCCCAAAACTCTGTCGTCTTATCCACATTCCTCCTGGCATATTCTAGTGGACTTTTGATGTTCCTTGTGGTGAAGAGTGGAGTGTGTCTTGGAGTCCGGCCATGAAGTCCTTGTTTATTCAGTGCACGTCTTACAGTTGCCACTGAAGCACTAGTACCAGCCTCCATCAGGTCCTCCTGTAGGTGTCTTGCAGTCACACGGGGGTTTCTCTTAGTTGTTCTAAGTTTCTAAGGGCCCTTGATGAAATGTTGGGCTTTCTTCCACGGCCAGGCAGGTTTGCAGCTGTTCCATAAGTATTAAACTTCCTTATAATGCTCCCAAAGGCCCTTCAGGTGTGATGAAATAATCTCCTCTCAGCTTTTGTGGAAGCTCCTTTGTCTTTCCCATGTTTGCAGCTCACCTTGAATCCCTTCATGGGTGGGGTTTATATCTGCATCCCAGCTGAAGCAAATGAAGGATCATTATAGAGTTCCTAAAGGCTTCATTATGTTTCAACTCCACTTTAGGCCATAAAAACAGCTTTAAAAACAACAATATTATATCAGGGTTAACAAAATATCATAAAGGAGTCAAAAGAATGTTACACACAAATACTACATCATGCATTTTCTGTGTTGATTTTATGTATCACTCAACTCATAAAGGAGTCATCTGAAGCAGAATCTTTAATTGATAAATCCTTAAAATCTTTGGGGGTTGAATATTTCTGATTGCAACTTTATATATATATATATACATATATAAGTATATATATGTATATATATATATATATGTATATATATATTTAGGATATATATATATATATATGTATATATATATATATATATATATATATATATATATGTATATATATATATATATATATATATATGTATATATATATTTAGGATATATATATATATATATATATATATGTATATATATATATATATATATATATATATATATATATATATATATATATATATATATATGTATATATATATATATATATATATATATATATATATATATATATATATATATATGTATATATATATATATGTATATATATATTTAGGATATATATGTATATGTATATATGTAGGAAGGATTCAGGTAGTATTTTATCTAGTTTTATTTCATCACTGTCAATAAAGTCAAAATGTCAAACTGAAGAAATTAAAATGATTCTATCAAACTTTAAGACTCTTAAGCTCTTATTTTGGTTTTACAGCACACTTCCTATCTGGTTTTCAGAATAAAAGCTCTGATCTCTGCACACAAGCTAGTTTCGATGCCACTAGTTAACTGGTTATGGTGGTGTTGATGCCACTGGTTAACGGGTTGAGCTGGTTTTGATGCCACTAGTTAACTGGTTGAGCTGGTTTTGATGCCACTAGTTAACTGGTTATGGTGGTGTTGATGCCACTGGTTAACGGGTTAAAGCAGAGGTCAACAGTGTCAGTAAACAGTCACAAAACCAAACTACTTTTTTCCCCCAACATGTTTAAATAGAACTATTGGAATTCTGAATGGAAATGTGACTTAGAAATGAGTTCTTTATCATACATTTCTGGTTCTATTTAATAAAATAAAATAAATAAAATCCCAAAGAGCAGCTCCTCTTTAATGTCAACATGTTTATTCTGGATATTCATAAAAAAACAAAAGTGTAGCAGTTCAGGAACAAACAGGAGTTTCTAGTGAATGAAATGACTCCACAGTTCAATTCCTCTCTTCAAACTGGGATTTGTTCTTCAGCAGGAACGCTGCCAAGTACTCGATGGGGTTTGGAGGTCTGGAGGACACAAAGGACACATCATCATTTAACGGCTCTTTAAACACAATGACCTCTGTTTAACAAACACAACGGTACTTATTGACCTGGAACTAATTAGTAATAGTTGAATTCAGCGAGCTGCAGAGTCATGACGACAACTTGAGACTCTGTTTGTTATAAAAACCTAATGCTGCTGTTTGAGTGGTTATATAAGGATTATGAACTGTTAGTTAAAACATGGACCGGCTTCTGGTCTGAACTGGAACGGGGCGACGGGTCCCACCTGTCCTTGGCGAGCAGCGACAGACCCTGGAGCAGGATCGGGACCACGGTCTGGTCCAGGTAGGCTCGGGTCGGCAGCGCCTGCAGGTCCACCTTCTGCTTGGAGATCTTCTCAGAACCGGCCTTCTCGTTCTCCACCGTCCTCTGAGGAGCAGCAAAGCATGCTGGGAGTCAGCCTTTCACCTCCCCACTACAGTGTGTGTGTGTGTGTGTGTGTGTGTGTGTGTGTGTGTGTGTGTGTGTGTGTGTGTGTGTGTGTGTGTGTGTGTGTGTGTGTGTGTGTGTGTGTGTGTGTGTGTGTGTGTGTGTGTGTGTGTGTTACCTGGATGTTTTCCGTCAGACCGTACTCTGCGTGAGGGTTTTCAGACACCTGCAGGAGGATTCATGTTTATTCATCGTCATCAATACATCTGAGTACATATTTAACTTGTTACTATTTAGCTTTAGTTACTTTACAGATTCAGTTTATTAATAATTAACTCATAAATGATGATGTATATTTATAGATTATGAAAGGTCATTAAAATGATGTGATGAACACATTTATTCAGCAATATAAAATATTTGTATGCATAATGTGTACTTTTACTTTTGGTAAATGATAATACTTCATGTTTTATAATTATCATCAGCTGTAACTTTAAACACGGCCAGGAGCTCCTGCTAGGCTAACAGTTCACCCTGCTAACAGTGTTTGTGCTAAGCTAGGCTAACAGTTCCCCCTGCTAACAGTGTTTGTGCTAAGCTAGGCTAACCACGCACTGACCTCAGTCTTTAAAGGACTCCGAGATGAATCATTTGACACTGATGGTACTTTTGTAAAGTAGTTTATGGTACTCTGTGGTACTGTTTTATAGTACTGTGTGGTGGTACTGTGTGGTGGTACTGTGTGGTAGTACTGTGTGGTAGTACTGTGTGGTGGTACTGTTTTATAGTACTGTGTGGTGGTACTGTGTGGTGGTACTGTGTGGTGGTACTGTGTGGTGGTACTGTGTGGTGGTACTGTGTGGTACTGTGTGGTGGTACTGTGTGGTGGTACTGTGTGGTACTGTGTGTGGTGGTACTGTGTGGTGGTACTGTGTGGTGGTACTGTGTGGTGGTACTGTGTGGTGGTACTGTGTGGTGGTACTGTGTGGTGGTACTGTGTGGTGGTACTGTGTGGTGGTACTGTGTGGTGGTGGTGGTGGTACTGTGTGGTGGTACTGTGTGGTACTGTGTGTGGTGTGTACTACTGTGGTGGTACTGTGTGGTGGTACTGTGTGGTGGTACTGTGTGGTGGTACTGTGTGGTGTGGTGGTACTGTGTGGTGGTACTGTGTGGTGGTACTGTGTGGTGGTACTGTGTGGTGGTACTGTGTGGTGGTACTGTGTGGTGGTACTGTGTGGTACTGTGTGGTGGTACTGTGTGGTGGTACTGTGTGGTGGTACTGTGTGGTGGTACTGTGTGGTGGTACTGTGTGGTGGTACTGTGTGGTGGTACTGTGTGGTGGTGGTACTGTGTGGTGGTACTGTGTGGTGGTACTGTGTGGTGGTACTGTGTACTGTGTGGTACTGTGTGGTGGTACTGTGTGGTGGTACTGTGTGGTGGTACTGTGTGGTACTGTGTGGTACTGTGTGGTGGTACTGTGTGGTGGTACTGTGTGGTACTGTGTGGTGGTACTGTGTGGTACTGTGTGGTGGTACTGTGTGGTGGTACTGTGTGGTACTCACAGGAGTGTGTCCCTCCATGGACTGATCTGCGTCTGTGTGATCTGAAAAACAAACCAGACGGTTTTCAGTTTTCTTTGGCCTGAATAATGAGCCGTGTGTTCGATTCCTCAGCTGCTCTGTCAACGTCACACACACATATATATATACACATACACACAAGTTCACATAATCGGTTAAATAAATATATATATATACACATACACACACACACATATATATATATATATATATATTTGGTACACACACACATATATACATATA
>NW_026549409.1:0-7500 GCF_027596085.1 Anoplopoma fimbria | reverse complement strand
CACATGATCCTTTTACGGAACAAAACCGCCAAGAACAGCCTTGATTGATCGACCACCAGGTTCATTCATCATGGATTACACTGCTGACCCATAAACTAGTAAACTTTCTTCTTTTTAAAGTTCATTTGATGTGTGTGAGAGAGAAGGAGAGAGCTGCAGCGCTGTTACTAAGTTTGAAAACGATATTTGTCTGTTAAATTTATAGACTATAGAGCACAAACTTCTATTATTAAGAGTACAATAATTCTCTGTCATATTTTCTGTAACCAAGCAACCAATCTACTTCCTGTTTACACCGTCACCCTCATGCCCTGTGTACATAAATAGTCATGTGATAGTCGTTTTCGGAGATTATTTCTAAAATGATGCTGAGACACTCGTGTGGATGGAGATGGTTTTTCGTTTTTAAAATCCCGGTCTTAAAACAAGAAGTAATTATTGTGGATGAAGCCTCAGACAGTGAAGCTAGCTGGTTGTTAGCGTACCTGTGGTGCTGGTAGGCTCTGGGCCCGATGGAGCACACGGTGAAGAAGGCGAAGGCAGCGGCGGGTAAAGACCAGGCGGCTAAAGCGTAACCACACCACTCCACGATCTCACCCAGGAAGTTGGCTCCAGACACAAACTCAAACATCCCCCCTGAGAGGAAGATAAAGGGCCACGCAGTAAAAGAGAATAAAGGAGTCTGTGACTTTAATAATCCAGAAGAGAAATAGTTATTAACAACACAAAGACAAACCTTCTGATTGAATCAGGATCTAGTGTGGACCAGGATCTAGTGTGAATCAGGATCTAGTGTGAATCAGGATCTAGTGTGAATCAGGATCTAGTGTGGATCAGGATCTAGTGTGGATCAGGATCTAGTGTGAATCAGGATCTAGTGTGAATCAGGATCTAGTGTGGATCAGGATCTAGTGTGGACCAGGATCTAGTGTGAATCAGGATCTCAGGATCTAGTGTGGACCAGGATCTAGTGTGAATCAGGATCTAGTGTGAATCAGGATCTAGTGTGGATCAGGATCTAGTGTGGATCAGGATCTAGTGTGGACCAGGATCTAGTGTGAATCAGGATCTAGTGTGAATCAGGATCTAGTGTGGATCAGGATCTAGTGTGAATCAGGATCTAGTGTGGATCAGGATCTAGTGTGGATCAGGATCTAGAGCAAATCAGGATCTAGTGTGGACCAGGTTCTAAAGTGAATCACAATTTAGTGCGGATCAGATCCAAATGGTATCAGGATCTTGTATGAATCAAGACCTAGTGTGAATCAACATCTGGTGTGGACCAGGATCTGGTGTGGATCAACATCTGGTGTGGACCAGGTTCATGGTCTGTGGTACCGTAAGGGATCCTGTAGACGATCTCTCCTGGTCTTCTCAGGCTGCGTAGGATGTGGTCACTGTGGATGTTGATGATCATACCGACCACGAAGAGAAAACCTTTACACACACACACACACACACACACACACACACACACACACACACACACACACACACACACACACACACACCACACCCTTGATTTATTTTGTCACATAACTTCTGTCTCCCCCTCCCCCAGTCTCACATCTGGAGTTACACAAACATGGACTCATTTCCCAAACAGAGGTGACAAGATGATTGAGGAGCTGCTCACATCTGGAGAAGTTTTTCAAATCAAGAACATAACCAGATGGTGTATAAATGATCTAGAGGAGTAAAGGCTAAAGATCTAAACAAAGTTCTAAAGATCTAGAAATGTTGTGTGACTGTAAACACAACATCACACACACATCTAGACACAAAGACACACATCTAGAGGAGTAAAGAGTCTAAAGATCTAGAGGAGTAAGATCTAGAGGAGTCAAACATCACAAAGAGTCAAAAGATCTAGAGTAAAGATCAAAGATCTAGAGGACCACACCTTGATTTATTTTGTCACTAGAGGAGTAAAGAGTCTCAAGATCTGGAGTTACACAAACATGGACTCATTTCCCAGAACAGAGGTGACATAGATGATTAGAGGAGCTAAAGAGTCAAATCTGGAGAAGTTTAGAGGTTCAAATCAAGGACTGTAAAGATCTAGAGGAGTAAAGAGTCTAAAGATCTAGAGGAGTAAAGAGTCTAAAGATCTAGAGGAGTAAAGAGTCTAAAGATCTAAAGATCTAGAGGAGTAAAGAGTCTAAAGATCTAGAGGAGTAAAGAGTTTAAAGATCTAGAGGATCTAAAGATCTAGAGGAGTAAAGAGTCTAAAGATCTAGAGGAGTAAAGAGTCTAAAGATCTAAAGATCTAGAGAGTAAAGAGTCTAAAGATCTAGAGGAGTAAAGAGTCTAAAGATCTAGAGGAGTAAAGAGTCTAAAGATCTAGAGGAGTAAAGTTTAAAGTCTAAAGATCTAAAGATCTAGGAAAGATCTAGAGGAGTAAAGAGTCTAAAGATCTAAAGAGGAGTCTAAAGATCTAGAGGAGTAAAGAGATCTAAAGATCTAAAAGATCTAAAAGATCTAGAGGATCTAAAGATCTAGAGGAGTAAAGAGTCTAAAGATCTAGAGGAGTAAAGAGTCTAAAGATCTAGAGGAGTAAAGAGTCTAAAGATCTAGAGGAGTAAAGAGTCTAAAGATCTAGAGGAGTCTAGAGGAGTAAAGAGTCTAAAGATCTAGAGGAGTAAAGAGTCTAAAGATCTAGAGGAGTAAAGAAAGTCTAAAGATCTAGAGGAGTAAAGAGTCTAAAGATCTAGAGGAGTAAAGAGTTTAAAGATCTAGAGGATCTAAAGATCTAGAGATCTAGAGGATCTAAAGATCTAGAGGAGTAAAGAGTCTAAAGATCTAGAGGAGTAAAGAGTCTAAAGATCTAGAGGAGTTAAGAGTCTAAAGATCTAGAGGAGTAAAGAGTCTAAAGATCTAGAGGAGTAAAGAGTCTAAAGATCTAGAGGAGTAAAGAGTCTAAAGATCTAGAGGAGTAAAGAGTTTAAAGATCTAGAGGATCTAAAGATCTAGATGAGTAAAGAGTCTAAAGATCTAGAGGAGTAAAGAGTCTAAAGATCTAGAGGAGTCTAAGAGTAAAGGATCTAAAGATCTAGAGGAGTAAAGAGTCTAAAGATCTAGAGGAGTAAAGAGTCTAAAGATCTAGAGGAGTAAAGAGTCTAAAGATCTAGAAGGATCTGCACTGCTCTGGTACGGGCGGTTACAGCTGATAACGTCGTCCTCATGGAAACGTAGCGTCCACCCTCCAGTTCCCCCTCAGATAAACACTGTTAGCTATGAGCTAACCCGCTAAGCTGTCGCCATGTTGAGAGCCGTGAGGAGACAATCGATATGCTTTGAATGTTGAATGTGGCTCTCTGAAACAAACTGGTGGACAAACAGAACCAAACTAAAACATGTTTTAATTCTCAAACACGTTGACCTCTCTCTGTGAAGTTGTTCTGGTTTTAAATTAAATGATTAAATTAAATGATTTGTTTTCGTACGCTAACAGCAAACAGACAATAGTAGACAATAGTGTGTAGTACAACCTGTACACTGAATATGTAGTATAAAGTTCACATGGGTAAAACTCGCTGTAAGTCATTAGTCAACAGTGACCCATCATGACACATCAACATCATATGACACTGGTGAGACTGAACGGCTGAACTGGTCCACTCCCAGTCTACAGTCAGCTGACACGCTGAATCATCAGAACATAAACTGTGCTGACCTTTAAAGGAACGGTGTGTCACATTTAGGAGGATGTCGTAGAAGAAATGGAATAATATAATATCAAGAATGTTTTCTTTAGTGTTTAATCAGCTGAAAATAAGAATAAATGTGTTTCTGTTTCTCTCAAATGAGCCGTTTATATCTTCATATATCTTCATACAGAGTTTAACCTCAACACTAGATGAAGACAACTCCGACATCTTTAAAGAAGGTTCAACTACGATTCCCAGGATGCACTTCACCATCAAACATCCAATCACAGGGCTTCACATGCTACCGTTTCATTATAACTTTGGCAGTTTGAGTTTCACTTTCGGGATTCTTCTCCACGACAACGGCTGCCGAGGCTCATGGGTATTGTAGTGTTTAGAGCCAGGCTGGATGTTGCTGTGACCCACCTGCAGCCATGCGAGCGTCCTTCAGCCAGGTGTGTTCAAACTGGGTGCAGTGCAGCAGGTGGTGTCCCTGCAGGAAGCCGTTGAGCGAGCAGAAGATGGCGGCGGAGAGGACGATGGGCAGCGGGACGGGACGCCCTCTGGTCAGGAAGGCGTAGATGAAACTCCTGCAGGAACAGTCACATACTCTGTGTTTTAAACTTTTAAAATGAATGTGGTTCTTTCCCTCAACATGCAACCTCTGGACAGCTTTCTATGCTGCTTAAAAACAGACTCAGGAGGCCGGTTAATAAACAAACAATAATCACATTTATTAAGGAACACAACTCATCTTTTTTTTAAATTCTTGATCTCACATTAACTGGCTTAATAATTTAACTTATTAACTAAATTAACTTGGCACAATGATTCAGATTAAGAACAGGCCAATGCTTAGAAGTCCAGCATGATTCATATAACATGAATCACATAACATGAATATGATTCATATAACATGATTCACATAACATGATTCATATAACATGATTCATATAGCATGATTCATATAACATGAATCATATAAGCACCTCGTATTTATTGCACTCGTATTAGTTGTTGCACTTACTGTATTCGTATCAGTTCGCTGCACTTATTGAATTCGTATTCGTTTACTGCACTTATCCTATTCCAGTAGTTTGTAGCTCTTATTGTATTCGTATTAGTCTGTTGCAATTATTGTTTTCGTAGTAATCTGCCTCTGCACTATACTTTTGCTCTGGTTTCTGCTTTAGATGCTTGTTTAAGAAAGGAGATGCACTGATGACTTCTGGTGACTAGTAGTTCTCTTGAATACCTATGTTGAAGACACTTCCTGTAAGTCGCTTTGGATAAAAGCGTCTGCTACATGACTGTAATGTAATAATGTAATGTAATATGTAATTCATATAACATGATTCAATAACATGATTCATATAACATGATTCATGATTCATATAACATGAATCATGCTGTAGATTATATTCAACAGGACATAAAGGAGTTCAACAGATGAATCTAATATTATTCAGCATTTTAGTTATAAATGTGGGTGTTTCTTGTGTGGACGCTGCCTTGGTGGTTTATTTATTTTGCTGATCATCCACCTTTCGTGCTTACCCATTACAGATGCATGACTAGAAGCGTGCTGAATACAAACCAAAAAATCAATGTTTTGCACAATATTAAAGATTTATATTTTCCCTGCTGTTGTACGTTTCACTGTACTACTCCTCAGAGGTACATATTGTACTTTTTACTGTACTACTAACATCTGATGATCTTATATAATAATAACAATAATAACTTTATTTATATAGCACCTTTTAAAAACAAGGTTTACAAAGTGCTTTGACAGACCAGCCAGCAAGACAGTGCATAAGAAACAAAATGAAATAACAAGAGACAATCAAATAAACAAACAAAAAATAAAATAATGAAATAAATTAAATCAAGTGATAATGGTAAAATATAGTAAACAAATATAAGATAAAATACCAAGACCAAATGAAAATGAACCAATAAAACGACGACATCACATAAAAGCCAATCTATAAAAATGTGTTTTAAGAAGTGATTTAAAAGAGATTACTGATTCTGAAGCCTTATCTCCTCCGGCAGGTCGTTCCAAAGCCGAGGGGCCCTGATGGCAAAAGCACGGTCGCCTTTGGTTTTCAGTTTCGACTTTGGAGCAGCCAGAAGGGCCCCACCTGAGGATCTAAGGCTGCGAGTGGCTCATACGGGGTCAACATTTCTCCTATGTATGTCGGGGCCAGACCCAGACGTGCTTTAAAAGTGATCTGCAAAACCTTAAAATCAATTCTAAAACGAACAGGGAGCCAGTGAAGAGAAGCCAGGATCGGGGTGATGGGATGTCGTCTGTTACAACCAGTAAGAAGCCTCGCTGCAGAGTTCTGAACCAGTTGGAGGCCAGAGAGTGACTTGTGGTTGATGCCAGAGAGGAGGGAGTTACAGTAGTCCAGTCTTGAAAACACAAATGCATGTATGATTTTTTCCAGGTCTGGGAGAGTGAGGATAGGTTTTATTTTGGAGATGGTTCTGATTTGGAGGAAACAGGACTGGACTACTTTTGTAACAGAACTCCTAAGTTCCTTGTCGTGGATTTTATATTTAAAGACAGAGGACCAAGTGCATTTACAATAGGAGTGATGGGTTTGGGGGACTAAATAAAATGATCTCAGATTTCGAATTATTTAGTTGAAGAAAGTTCTGAGCCATCCAACAGTTGATATCCTTAAGACAGTCCATAATAGCAGCTAGGCTTCTTGGGTCGTCGGGTCTCAGTGGAAGGTAAATCTGTGTGTCGTCTGCGTAGCAATGAAAGAGACGTTATGACGTTTGATGATTTGACCTAGGGGAGCATGTATATGGAAAATAAAATTGGACCTAAAATAGAACCTTGCGGAACACCACAGGTAATGTTAGAAGTAGAAGATGAGTCATTACCTATGGTGACCGAGTGGGTTCTGTCAGTGAGGTAAGAATAAAACCAACTAAGTGCAGAGTCCTTGATGCCAACCCAGTTCTGAAGACGGTTGATTAAAAAGGCATGGTCTACCGTGTCAAAGGCTGCACTTAGGTCCAAAAGGATTAAAATCGAGCTCTCCCCCCCGTCAGCTGCTAAAGGAGGTCATTGGACACCTTGAGGAGGCCGTTTCTGGACTGTGTAAAGCTCTAAAACCTGACTGAAACTTCTCAAACACGTCATTAAGACACATAAAGGCTAGAAGTTGGGTTGAAACAACTTTCTCTAAAACTTTTGATAAAAACGGAAGTTTAGAAATAGGCCTGAAATTGTTAAGAACCGAGGGATCAAGATTCGGTTTCTTTAGAAGTGGTTGGACCTCAGCATGTTGAAGACTGGACGGAATAGAACCTGTTGCTAACAGCTATTAACAATCAATGAAATACTGGCCGACTGTGTCAATAACGGTGAGTACAGAGCAGATAGTGAAAGCCCCGTCAGAAACGTGATTCATGTTATATGAATCATGTTGAATCATATAACATGATTCATATTATGATTCATATAACATGATTCATATAACATGATTCATGTTATATGATTCATGTTATATGAATCATATTATATGATTCATGTTATATGAATCATATAACATGAATCATGTTATATGATTCATGTTATATGATTCATATAACATGATTCATATAACATGATTCATATAATATGATTCATATAACATGATTCATATTATGATTCATGTTGATATATTATGAATCATGATTCATATAATATGATTCATGTTATATGAATCATGTTATATGAATCATGTAACATGAATCATGCTGTAGATTACATTCAACAGGACATAAAGGAGTTCAAACACACTTTAATGCAGCAGGAACATTAAATCCAGAATCACCAGCTGTA
>NW_026549408.1:0-6084 GCF_027596085.1 Anoplopoma fimbria | reverse complement strand
TCGCTTTTGAAAAATATCCTCACTTTAGTAAAAAAATATCTTACTTTTGAAAAATATCCTCAATTTTGAAAAATGTCCTCACTTTTGAAAAATATCCTCACTTTTGAAAAATATCTCAATTTTGAAAAATATCCTCACTTTTGAAAAATATCCTCACTTTTGAAAAATATCCTCACTTTTGAAAAATATCGTCAATTTTGAAAAATATCCTCACTTTTGAAAAATATCCTCACTTTTGAAAAATATCCTCACTTTTGAAAAATATCCTCACTTTTGAAAAATATCCTCACTTTTGAAAAATATCCTCACTTTTGAAAAATATCCTCACTTTTGAAAAATATCCTCAATTTTGAAAAATATCCTCACTTTTGAAAAATATCCTCAATTTTGAAAAATATCCTCATCATCAATTTTGAAAAATATCCTCACTTTTGAAAAATATCCTCACTTTTGAAAAATATCCTCACTTTTGAAAAATATCCTCACTTTTGAAAAATATCTCACTTTTGAAAAATATCCTCACTTTTGAAAAATATCCTCACTTTTGAAAAATATCCTCACTTTTGAAAAATATCATCAATTTTGAAAAATATCCTCACTTTTGAAAAATATCCTCACTTTTGAAAAATATCCTCACTTTTGAAAAATATCCTCACTTTTGAAAAATATCCTCACTTTTGAAAAATATCCTCACTTTTGAAAAATATCCTCACTTTTGAAAAATATCCTCACTTTTGAAAAATATCATCAATTTTGAAAAATATCATCAATTTTGAAAAATATCCTTTTTGAAAAATATCCTCACTTTTGAAAAATATCCTCACTTTTGAAAAATATCCTCACTTTTGAAAAATATCCTATCTTTTTTGAAAAATATCCTCACTTTCTAAAATTGTCCTCTCTTTTGAAAAATATCCTCACTTTGGTCAAATATCCTCACCTTGGTAAAATATCCTCACTTTTGAAAAATATCCTCACTTTTGAAAAATATCCTCACTTTTGAAAAATATCCTCACTTTTGAAAAATATCCTCACTTTTGAAAAATATCCTCACTTTTGAAAAATATCCTCAATTTTTAAAAATATCCTCACTTTTAAAAATATCCTCACTTTTGAAAAATATCCCCACTTTAGTAAAATATCTAGAATTTTGAAAAAAATCGTCAATTTTGAAAAATATCCTCGCTTTTGAAAAATATCTTCGCTTTTGAAAAATATCCTCACTTTAGTAAAATATCTACAATTTTGAAAAATATCCTCACTTTGAAAAATATCTTTTGAAAAATTTTTTTGAAAAATATCCTCAACTTTTGAAAAATATCCTCACTTTTGAAAAATATCCTCACCTCACTTTTGAAAAATATCCTCACTTTGTTAAAATATCTTACTTTTGAAAAATATCCTCACTTTTGAAAAATATCCTCACTTTTGAAAAATATCCTCACTTTTGAAAAATATCCTCAATTTTGAAAAATATCCTCACTTTTGAAAAATATCCTCACTTTTGAAAAATATCCTCACTTTTGAAAAATATCCTCACTTTTGAAAAATATCCTCACTTTTGAAAAATATCCTCAAAAATATCTTTTGAAAAAATATCCTCACTTTTGAAAAATATCCTCACTTTTGAAAAATATCCTCACTTTTGAAAAATATCCTCACTTTTGAAAAATATCCTCACTTTTGAAAAATATCCTCACTTTTGAAAAATATCCTCACTTTTGAAAAATATCCTCACTTTTGAAAAATATCATCAATTTTGAAAAATATCCTCACTTTTGAAAAATATCCTCACTTTTGAAAAATATCCTTTTTTGAAAAATATCCTCACTTTTGAAAAATATCTCACTTTTGAAAAATATCCTCACTTTTGAAAAATATCCTTTTGAAAAATATCTTTTTTGAAAAATATCCTCACTTTTGAAAAATATCCTCACTTTTGAAAAATATCCTCACTTTTGAAAAATATCCTCACTTTTGAAAAATATCCTCACTTTTGAAAAATATCCTCACTTTTGAAAAATATCCTCACTTTTGAAAAATATCCTCACTTTTGAAAAATATCCTCACTTTTGAAAAATATCCTCACTTTTGAAAAATATCCTCACTTTTGAAAAATATCCTCACTTTTGAAAAATATCTACTCAAAAATTTTTTGAAAAATATCCTCACTTTTGAAAAATATCCTCACTTTTGAAAAATATCCTCACTTTTGAAAAATATCCTCACTTTTGAAAAATATCCTCACTTTTGAAAAATATCCTCAATTTTGAAAAATATCCTCACTTTTGAAAAATATCCTCACTTTTGAAAAATATCCTCACTTTTGAAAAATATCTACAATTTTGAAAAATATCCTCACTTTTGAAAAATATCTCACTTTTGAAAAATTTTGAAAAATATCCTCACTTTTGAAAAAAATATCCTCAATTTTGAAAAATATCCTCACTTTTGAAAAATATCCTCACTTTTGAAAAATATCCTCACTTTTGAAAAATATCTTCACTTTTGAAAAATATCCTCACTTTTTTAAAATATCCTCACTTTTGAAAAATATCCTCACTTTTGAAAAATATCCTCACTTTTGAAAAATATCCTCACTTTTGAAAAATATCCTCACTTTTGAAAAATATCCTTTTTGAAAAATATCCTCACTTTTGAAAAATATCTTCACTTTTGAAAAATATCCTCAATTTTGAAAAATATCCTCACTTTTGAAAAATATCCTCACTTTTGAAAAATATCCTCACTTTTGAAAAATATCCTCACTTTTGAAAAATATCCTCACTTTTGAAAAATATCCTCACTTTTGAAAAATATCCAATTTTGAAAAATATCCTCACTTTTTTTGAAAATATCCTCACTTTTGAAAAATATCCTCAATTTTTTTGAAAAATATCCTCACTTTAGTAAAATATCTACACTTTTGAAAAATATCCTCGTTTTTGAAAAATATCCTAACTTTTGAAAAATATCATCAATTTTGAAAAATATCATCAATTTTGAAAAATATCCTCACTTTTGAAAAATCCTCATCCTTTTTTTGAAAAATATCCTCACTTTTGAAAAATATCCTCACTTTTGAAAAATATCCTCACTTTTGAAAAATATCCTCACTTTTGAAAAATATCCTCACTTTTGAAAAATATCCTCTTTTTGAAAAATATCCTCACTTTTGAAAAATATCCTCACTTTTGAAAAATATCCTCACTTTTGAAAAATATCCTCACTTTTGAAAAATATCCTCACTTTTGAAAAATATCCTCACTTTTGAAAAATATCCTCACTTTTGAAAAATATCTCACTTTTGAAAAATATCGTCAATTTTGAAAAATATCCTCACTTTTGAAAAATATCCTCACTTTTGAAAAATATCCTCACTTTTGAAAAATATCCTCACTTTTGAAAAAATATCCTCGCTTTTGAAAAATATCCTCACTTTTGAAAAATATATCCTCAATTTTGAAAAATTTTTTTGAAAAATATCCTCACTTTTGAAAAATATCCTCACTTTTGAAAAATATCCTCACTTTTGAAAAATATCCTCACTTTTGAAAAATATCCTCAAAAATATCCTCACTTTTGAAAAATATCCTCACTTTTGAAAAATATCCTCACTTTTGAAAAATATCCTCACTTTTGAAAAATATCCTCACTTTTGAAAAATATCCTCAATTTTGAAAAATATCCTCAATTTTGAAAAATATCCTCACTTTTGAAAAATATCCTCACTTTTGAAAAATATCCTCACTTTTGAAAAATATCCTCACTTTTGAAAAAAATATCCTCACTTTTGAAAAATATCCTCACTTTTGAAAAATATCCTCACTTTTGAAAAATATCCTCACTTTTGAAAAATATCCTCACTTTTGAAAAATATCCTCACTTTTGAAAAAATATCACTTTTGAAAAATATCAAAAAATATCCTCACTTTTGAAAAATATCCTCACTTTTGAAAAATATCCTCACTTTTGAAAAATATCCTCACTTTTGAAAAATATCCTCACTTTTGAAAAATATCCTCACTTTTGAAAAAAATATCCTCACTTTTGAAAAATATCTACAATTTTGAAAAATATCCTCAATTTTGAAAAATATCCTCACTTTTGAAAAATATCCTCACTTTTGAAAAATATCCTCACTTTTGAAAAATATCCTCACTTTTGAAAAATATCCTCACTTTTGAAAAATATCCTTTTGAAAAATTTTTTTTGAAAAATATCCTCACTTTTGAAAAAATATCTTTTTGAAAAATATCCTCACTTTTGAAAAATATCCTCACTTTTGAAAAATATCCTCACTTTTGAAAAATATCCTCACTTTTGAAAAATATCCTCACTTTTGAAAAATATCCTCACTTTTGAAAAATATCCTCACTTTTGAAAAATATCCTCACTTTTGAAAAATATCCTCACTTTTGAAAAATATCCTCACTTTTGAAAAATATCCTCACTTTTTTGAAAAATTTTGAAAAATCCTCACTTTTGAAAAATATCCTCACTTTTGAAAAATATCCTCACTTTTGAAAAATATCCTCACTTTTGAAAAATATCCTCAAAAAAATATCCTCACTTTTGAAAAATATCCTCACTTTTGAAAAATATCCTCACTTTTGAAAAATATCCTCACTTTTGAAAAATATCCTCACTTTTGAAAAAATATCCTCACTTTTGAAAAATATCCTCACTTTTGAAAAATATCCTCACTTTTGAAAAATATCCTCAATTTTTGAAAAATATCCTCACTTTTGAAAAATATCCTCACTTTTGAAAAATATCCTCACTTTTAAAATATCCTAAAAAAAATATCCTCACTTTTGAAAAATATCCTCACTTTTGAAAAATATCCTCACTTTTGAAAAATATCCTCACTTTTGAAAAATATCGTCAATTTTGAAAAATATCCTCACTTTTGAAAAATATCCTCACTTTTGAAAAATATCCTCACTTTTGAAAAATATCTAGAATTTTGAAAAATATCCTCACTTTTGAAAAATATCCTCAATTTTGAAAAATATCCTCAAAAATTTTTTTGAAAAATATCCTCACTTTTGAAAAAATATCCTCACTTTTGAAAAATATCTCACTTTTGAAAAATATCCTATCAATTTTGAAAAATGTCCTCGCTTTTGAAAAATATCCTCACTTTTGAAAAATATCGTCAATTTTGAAAAATATCCTCACTTTTGAAAAATATCCTCACTTTGTTAAAATATCTTGCTTTTGAAAAATATCGTCAATTTTGAAAAATATCCTCGCTTTTGAAAAATATCCTCACTTTTAAAATTGTCCTCGCTTTTGAAAAATATCCTCACTTTGGTAAAATATGCTTACTTTTGAAAAATATCCTCACTTTGGTAAAATATCCTCACTTTTGAAAAATATCACTTTTGTAAAATATCCTTTTTGAAAAATATCCTCACTTTTGAAAAATATCCTCACTTTTGAAAAATTTTTGAAAAATATCCTCACTTTTGAAAAATATCATCAATTTTGAAAAATATCATCAATTTTGAAAAATATCCTCACTTTTAAAAAATATCCTTAAAAATTTTTTTGAAAAATATCCTAACTTTTGAAAAATATCCTCAATTTTGAAAAATATCCTCACTTTTGAAAAATATCCTCACTTTTGAAAAATATCCTCACTTTTGAAAAATATCATCTCTTTTGAAAAATATCCTCACTTTTGAAAAATATCTTTTGAAAAATATCCTCACTTTTTAAAATATCCTCACAAAAAAAATATCCTCACTTTTGAAAAATATCCTCACTTTTGAAAAATATCATCAAAAATATCATTTTTTGAAAAATATCCTCAATTTTGAAAAATATCCTCACTTTTGAAAAATATCCTCACTTTTGAAAAATATCCTCACTTTTGAAAAATATCCTCACTTTTGTAAAATATCCTCACTTTTGAAAAATATCCTCACTTTTGAAAAATATCCTCACTTTTGAAAAATATCCTCACTTTTGAAAAATATCCTCACTTTTGAAAAATATCCTCAATTTTGAAAAATATCCTCACTTTTGAAAAATATCCTCAAAAAAATATCCTCAATTTTTTGAAAAATATCCTCA
>NW_026549407.1:0-1010 GCF_027596085.1 Anoplopoma fimbria | reverse complement strand
GAGTGATTTGTTTGAGAGTGCATGGCACATGGCTGGATTTTCCTCATCTTCTTCGCCTTTTCTCTGAGAAATACCGACTTTTAGTTCAGTTTTCTTTGGGTTTTTTTTCCCCCAACAGTGTTTCACTGTCTGGGGGACATTTTTCTACTTTTTTTTTTCTCTTTCTCATCCCCTGTCTTGGGAGTTTTTTTTTTTCCTTAAAACATGACGGACCAACACATAAAACAAACACGGAACGGCAAAACGGCAACTGAGACGGACAACGGACTAAAAATTAATTCAAAGATGGTAAATGAGAATGCTGAAAAAGAAAGAGATGACAGAAAACTCACAGTGAGTGTTGAGCTGGAGGAGAAAACTCCATAAGCGCAATGGAGCTAATGAGATGTGTGCGAGAGCTCTGCGGGGGTCTGATGGCCTGCCGTTTTCTCAGCACAAATAAGTATGAATTGACGATGAGCCATCCGAAGGGGAAGGAGAGACTGCTGGAGGGACTCAAGATCGGCGACACCAGAGTGCATGCGAGGGAGATCAGCAATGACGAGCTTGTGGTGTCCTTCCTGAATCTTCCATTCTACATCGAGGACAGAGAGATCCTGGAAAAGCTGCAAGGCTGGGGAGTATCGGCGGCATCCCCAATCAAAAGAAGGATGTGGCCAGGGACAAAGATTGCAGATGGAACCCGTTTTCTGAGGGTAAAATTTAATGATCATGTACAGTCACTGCCATATTCTACCAAATTTAGTACAGCTTTGGGTACAGAATATTTCTCATCCATGACAAACAAATTAAGGTGTGCAGGATGTGTGTACAGCCGGGGCATATCCTGCGTGAATGCCCCGAATTCAATTGCCATAAATGCGGTGTACAGGGACATTACGCAAGAGAATGCGGACCAAAAAAAAAAAAACCCTAGATGCACACTCTGCCACAACGCAGAAAAAATGTGCATATGTAATAAAAGCGAGAGTGAGGAGGATGCCATTTCAGCGTCAGAACAAGAGTGTAGT
>NW_026549406.1:0-1207 GCF_027596085.1 Anoplopoma fimbria | reverse complement strand
CTCCCAGACGGCTCAACCTCCTCTAGCTATGCTAGCTATAGGAGGAGTTGAGCCGGCGATCCACCGGTACCGGTACCGTGAAAAACACCGGTAATCCGGCACACCGGTATACAGGAGGATGAGCCGTCCAGATCAACATCCGTGAAAACATCATGACGTGACGTCACTGCACCGCGACTGTGACAAACGCGAAACATTAAATAAAGATAATAAAACATTAAATGAAGAGAATGAAACATTAAATAAAGAGAATAAAACATTAAATGAAGATAATATAACATTTAACAATGGCCAAGCTGTCATCCCTGATGAACAATACCTCCCACCCCATGCAGGACACCCTGGCAGCTCTGTGCAGCTCCTTCAGCCACCGGCTGCTTCACCCCGGTGTGTGAAGGAGAGGTACCGCAGGTCCTTCCTTCCTGCTGCTGTCAGGCTGCACAACCAACTCTGCTCCCAGCAGACCACATGACCACAGGACAATAATAACATAGTTGTTGTTTTCTCTGTCTGTAAATATAGTATTTCAGTTATTGTTGTTTTTTCTACTGTTTTTTTTATTGCTTATTTATAATACTTGTTTTATTTTTATTTTTCATTTTTTATTTTATTTATTTTAAAAATAAGAACTTGAAAATGTAAATATATACATATATATATATATATATATAATATATAATATATTGTGTTTTATATGTATGAACAAATGTCTCAATAAAGTTATTGAATTTAAAAATGAATAAATAAATAAATTAAAAAAATTAAAAATTAATTTTTTTTTTTTTTAAATCTACCCGGCATGCAATGCGCGGTGATCGCGGAACCTATTTCCCGGTCACCGGGATTCTACCGGGACGCCTCCTCTAGCTCCCAGACGGCTCAACCTCCTCTAGCTATGCTAGCTATAGGAGGTTGAGCCGGCTTGATCCACCGGTACCGGTACCGTGAAAAACACCGGTAATCCGGCACACCGGTATACAGGAGGATGAGCCGTCCAGATCAACATCCGTGAAAACATCATGACGTGACGTCACTGCACCGCGACTGTGACAAACGCGAAACATTAAATAAAGATAATAAAACATTAAATGAAGAGAATGAAACATTAAATAAAGAGAATAAAACATTAAATGAAGATAATATAACATTTAACAATGGCCAAGCTGTCATCCCTGATGAACAATACCTCCCACCACATGCAGGACAC
>NW_026549405.1:0-390 GCF_027596085.1 Anoplopoma fimbria | reverse complement strand
CATCCAAGTACTGACCAGGCCCGACCCTGCTTAGCTTCCGAGATCAGGCGAGATCGGGCGTGTTCAGGGTGGTATGGCCGTAAGCAAATATTGTGCCTACCAAAGGTCCTTTTAAAGATACTATATCACACGCTTTGCTCTTTCGTCTATACAGGGAGCGCCTGCAAATTTCCAGACACACTCACAGCTTTTAAATGTCAAATCAGAATGTACAAAGTGGCTATAAGTTCACAAATGTAGTGCAGTAAAAATATTAATATTTACTGTTGAAATGTAAGAATACGTTAGCATAAAATTGAAAAGAAAATGATCGATGAGCTTAGGAATGATGAAAGCCATCATTTAACTGGATTTGTGTCCATTTCTATACCTGCAAGTCATGTTCTAGCT
>NW_026549404.1:0-837 GCF_027596085.1 Anoplopoma fimbria | reverse complement strand
TCCCGGTCACGGGATTCTACGGGACGCCTCCTCTAGCTCCCAGACGGCTCAACCTCCTCTAGCTATGCTAGCTATAGGAGGTTGAGCCGGCCGATCCACCGGTACCGGTACCGTGAAAAACACGGTAATCCGGCACACCGGTATACAGGAGGATGAGCCGTCCAGATCAACATCCGTGAAAACATCATGACGTGACGTCACTGCACCGCGACTGTGACAAACGCGAAACATTAAATAAAGATAATAAAACATTAAATGAAGAGAATGAAACATTAAATAAAGAGAATAAAACATTAAATGAAGATAATATAACATTTAACAATGGCCAAGCTGTCATCCTGATGAACAATACAGCCACCGGCTGCTTCACCCCGGTGTGTGAAGGAGAGGTACCAGGTCCTTCCTTCCTGCTGCTGTCAGGCTGCACAACCAACTCTGCTCCCAGCAGACCACATGACCACAGGACAATAATAACATAATAACATGACAATAGAAACCTGTGCAATACATTGCACTGTGCAATAATGGTTAAAAAAGTTAAAAGTAGTTGAAATAGTTGTTGTTTTTCTCTGTCTGTAAATATAGTATTTCAGTTATTGTTGTTTTTTCTACTGTTTTTTATTGCTTATTTATAATACTTGTTTTATTTTATTTTTTTATTTTTCATTTTTTATTTTATTTATTTTAAAAATAAGAACTTGAAAATGTAAATATATACATATATATATATATATATATAAATATATTGTGTTTTATATGTATGAACAAATGTCTCAATAAAGTTATTGAATTTAAAAATGAATAAATAAATAAATTAAAAAAATTAAAAATTAATTT
>NW_026549403.1:0-386 GCF_027596085.1 Anoplopoma fimbria | reverse complement strand
GAAAGTTAAATGTCTGTCAGTGTACGATACAGGTAAAAAGTATTTTAAAAGGTCCATTGTTGTGCATGACCGGGGTGAGTCCCTACCAAGGTAACTCATTTCGCTCTCCCAAACAGATATGGTCTCTCCGGGTCCTATCTTGGTGCTCAGAGGAGACCCCCACCCTGTTGCTCCTTCCCACCTGCCTCTCCCGGAGAGTCAGGCCGCCGCTGCCTCGACCTTCGCACGTGTGGCTCCGGCCCCTTCCGCCGAATGGGCACAGAGGCGATCTTTCTCCACTGTTTTCCAAAGTCATGTGCTGGTCTTTTTTATTCTGGCTCACCCCATACAGCACCAGCTGCGCTGTCAGGACCTCCCTTGCTGGCAAGTACGGGAAATTTAAGGAG
>NW_026549402.1:0-562 GCF_027596085.1 Anoplopoma fimbria | reverse complement strand
GACCGGCTGGAGGTTGAACCCGGCCCCGGTCCACGGTACCGGTACCGTGAAAAACACCGGTAATCCGGCACACCGGTATACAGGAGGATGAGCGTCCAGATAAACATCCGTGAAAACATCATGACGTGACGTCACTTGAAAATGTAAAATGTAAATATATATATATATATATATAAATATATTGTGTTTTATATGTATGAACAAATGTCTCAATAAAGTTATTGAATTAAAAAAAAAAAAAAATTAAAATTAAAAAAAAAAAAAATTAAAATTAAAAAATAAATAAATAAATAAAATCTACCCGGCATGCAATGCTTGGTGATCGCCCGGAACCTATTTCCCGGTCACGGGGATTCTACCGGGCAGCCTCCTCTAGCTCCCAGGCGGCTCAACCTCCTCTAGCTATGCTAGCTAGAGGAGGATTGAGCCGGCAATCCCACGATACCGGTACCGTGAAAAACACCGGTAATCCGGCACCGGTATACAGGAGGATGAGCCGTCCAGATAAACATCATTGAAAACATCATGACGTGACGTCACTGCACCGCGACTGTGACAAGCG
>NW_026549401.1:0-3327 GCF_027596085.1 Anoplopoma fimbria | reverse complement strand
TGTTTTCACGGTACCGGTACCGGTGGACCGGCCGGCTCAACCTCCAGCCGGTCTTTTAGCACACTAAAACGGCGTAAAATGACCTCCAGCAGCCCAGGGAGGAAAAAAATAGCAGGCGCTTTCCGGAGGATTTTAGTGCTGAAATCCGGCTGAATCTGTCTTTTAAGGCAGTGAAACGGCGTAAAATGACCGGCATCACAGCGTCAAAACACCCGCAGCAGAGTGCTCCAAGTCAGGGTAAACTCTGGGAGTGACAGCGGGTCTTTTAGCACACTAAAACGGCGTAAAATGAACCGACACAACCATGCTGCTCCATCCGCCTAAAAAATGACCGCGACCGCCAGCTGAAAACGTCCGTAAAAGAGAGCATGAAGTGGCTAAACAGTGGTGCCATCAGCCTGTCTCTCCATGCTGCTGAATCCGCGTGAAAATGACCGCGACCGCGGGCTGAAAGCGGAAGGATAGCATAGCTAGAGGAGGTTGAGCCGTCCGGGAGCTAGAGGAGCCGTCCCGGTAGAATCCCGGTGACCGGGAAATAGGTTCCAGCGATCACCGCGGATTGCATGCCAGGTAGTTTTTATTTTATTTTATTTTTTTAAATTCAATAACTTTCTTGAGACATTTGTTCATACATATAAACGAAAGATCATTATCTTTATTTAATGTTTTATTATCTTTATTTAATGTTTCGCGTTTGTCACAGTCGCGGTGCAGTGACGTCACGTCATGATGTTTTCACGGATGTTTATCTGGACGGCTCATCCTCCTGTATACCGGTGTGCCGGATTACGGTGTTTTTCACGGTACCGGTACCGGTGGACGCCGGCTCAACCTCAGCGGTCTTTTAGCACTAAAGCGGCGTAAAATGACCTCCAACAGCCCAGGGAGGAAAAAAAGCCTTGGGCGCTTTTCCGGAAGTTTTAGTGCTGAAATCGGCTTAATCTCTGTCTTTTAAGGCAGTGAAACAGCGTAAAATGACCGCATCACAGCGTCCAAAACACCCACTGGCAGTGCTCCAAGTCAGGGTAAACTCTGGGAGTGACAGCGGGTCTTTTAGCACACTAAAACAGCGTAAAATGAACCGACACAACCATGCTGCTCCATCCGCCTAAAAAATGACCGCGACCGCCAGCTGAAAACGTCCGTAAAAAGAGAGCATAAAGTGGCTAAACAGTGGTGCCATCAGCCTGTCTCTCCATGCTGCTGAATCCGCGTGAAAATGACCGCGACCGCGGGCTGAAAACGGAAGGATAGCATAGCTAAGAGAGGTTGAGCCGTCCGGGAGCTGAGGAGCCGTCCCGGTAGAATCCCGTGACCGAGAAATAGGTTCCGGCGATCACCGCGCATGCATGCGGGTAGTTTTTATTTTATTTTATTTTTTAAATTCAATAACTTTCTTGAGACATTTGTTCATACATATAAACGAAAGATCATTATCTTTATTTAATGTTTCATTATCTTTATTTAATGTTTCGCGTTTGTCACAGTCGGTGCAGTGACGTCACGTCATGATGTTTTCACGGATGTTTTATCTGGACGGCTCATCCTCCTGTATACCGGTGTGCCGGATGCCGTGTTTTTCACGGTACCGGTACCGGTGGACACCGGCCGGCTCAACCTCCTATGCTAGCATAACGGGAAGTTGAGCCGTCTGAAAACTAGAGGAGGCGTCCCGGTAAAATCCGAGTGAGCCGGGAAATAGGTTCCGGCGATCACCGCGCATTGCATGCCGGGTAGATTTTATTTATTTATTTATTTTTTTTTTAATTTTAATTTTATTTTAATTTTTTAATTTTAATTTTTTATTTTTTTTTTAATTCAATAACTTTATTGAGACATTTAATTTCATACATATAAAACACAATATATTTATATATATATATATATGTATGTATATATTTACATTTTCAAGTTCTTATTTTTAAGATCTTAAGTTGATGCCACGAAAGGCTGAAACATCATCTATTATCTTTATTTAATGTTTTATTCTATTCATTTAATGTTTCATTATCTTTATTAAATGTTATATTCTCTTTATTTAATGTTTCATTCTCTTTATTTAATGTTTTATTATCTTCATTTAATGTTTTATTCTCTTTGTTTAATGTTTTAATATCTTTATTTAATGTTTTATTCTATTTATTTAATGTTTCATTCTCTTTATTTAATGTTTTAATATCTTTATTTAATGTTTTAATATCTTTATTTAATGTTTTCTTATCTTTATTTAATGTTTTCGCGTTTGTCACAGTCGCGGTGCAGTGACGTCACGTCATGATGTTTTCACGGATGTTTATCTGGGCGGCTCATCCTCCTGTATACCAGTGTGCCGGATTACCGTGTTTTTCACGGTACCGGTACAGTGGACCGACCGGCTCAACCTCCAGCCGGTCTTTTAGCACACTAAAACGGCGTAAAATGACCTCCAGCAGCCCAGGGAGGAAAAAAGAGCAGGCGCTTTCCGGAGGATTTTTTAGTGCTGAAAAATCCGGCTGAATCTGTCTTTTAAGGCAGTGAAAGCATGTCAAAATGACCGGCATCACAGCGTCAAAACAATTTTTTTTTGCTCCAAGTCAGGGTAAACTCTGGGAGTGACACAGGTCTTTCATAGCACACTAAAACGGCGTAAAATGAACCGACACAACCATGCTGCTCCATCCGCCTAAAAAATGACCGCGACCGCCAAGTTCTTAAAACGTCCGTAAAAGAGAGCATGAAGTGGCTAAACATCATGCCATCATCCTGTCTTTAATGCTGCTGAATCCGCGTGAAAATGACCGCGACCGCGGGCTTTATTAAACGGAAGGATAGCATAGCTAGAGGAGGTTGAGCCTCCTTTATTTAATGTTTTAGAATCCCATTGACCGGGAAATAGGTTCCTTTGTTCACCGCGCATTGCATGCCAGGTAGTTTTTATTTTATTTTATTTTTTTAAATTCAATCTCTTTCTTTAACATTTGTTCATATCATATAAACGAAAGATTTATTATCTTTATTTAATGTTTTATTATCTTTATTTAATGTTTCGCGTTTGTCACAGTCGCGGTGCAGTGACGTCACGTCATGATGTTTTCACGGATGTTTATCTGGACGGCTCATCCTCCTGTATACCGGTGTGCCGGATTACGGTGTTTTTTCACGGTACCGGTACCGTGGACCGGCCGGCTCAACCTCCTATGGCTAGCATAGCTAGAGGAGGTTAGCAAATCTGGGAAACTAGAGGAGGCGTCCCGGTAGAATCCCGGTGACCGGGAAATAGGTTCCGGCGATCACCGCGCATTGCATGCCGGGTAGATTTTATTTATTTATTTATTTTTTAATTTTAAT
>NW_026549400.1:0-668 GCF_027596085.1 Anoplopoma fimbria | reverse complement strand
GTTCTCTTGTAGTAGTAGTAGTAGTAGTAGTCTTGTAGTAGTTGTAGTAGTACTCTTGTAGTAGTTGTAGTAGTACTCTTGTTATAGTAGTAGTAGTAGTATTCTTGTAGTAGTAGTAGAAGTACTCTTGTTGTAGTAGTAGTACTTTTGTAGTAGTAGTACTCTTGTAGTAGTAGTAGTAGTAGTAGTAGTAGTAGTAGTAGTAGAAGTACTCTTGTTGTAGTACTACTCCTGTAGTAGTAGTAGTAGTAGTACTCTTGTAGTAGTAGTAGTACTCCTGTAGGAGTAGTAGTAGTACTTGTACTCTTGTGGTAGTAGTACTCTTGTAGTAGTTGTAATAGTAGAAGTACTCTTGTAGTAGTAGTACTCTTGTAGTAGCTGTAGTAGTACTCTTGTAATAGTAGTAGTAGTACTCCTGTAGTAGTAGTAGTTGTAGTAGTAGTACTCTTGCAGTAGTAGTTGTAGTAGTAGTAGTAGTAGTAGTAGAACTACTCTTGTATTAGTACTCTTGTTGTAGTAGTAGTACTCTTGTAGTAGTAGTAGTAGTACTCTTGTTGTAGTAATTGTACTACTCTTGTAGTAGTAGTAGTACTCTTGTAGTAGTAGTAGTAGTAGTAGTACTCTTGTATTAGTAGTTGTAGTTCTCTTGTAGTAGTAGTTGTAGTAGT
>NW_026549399.1:0-328 GCF_027596085.1 Anoplopoma fimbria | reverse complement strand
CCAGCGGTCTTTTAGCACACTAAAACGGCGTAAAATGACCTCCAGCAGCCCAGGGAGGAAAAAATAGCAGGCGCTTTCCGGAGGATTTTAGTGCTGAAATCCGGCTGAATCTGTCTTTTAAGGCAGTGAAACGGGGCATAAAATGACCGGCATCACAGCGTCAAAACACCCGCAGCAGAGTGCTCCAAGTCAGGGTAAACTCTGGGAGTGACAGCGGGTCTTTAGCACACTAAAACGGCGTAAAATGAACCGACACAACCATGCTGCTCCATCCGCCTAAAAATGACCGCGACCGCCAGCTGAAAACGTCCGTAAAGAGAGCATGAAG
>NW_026549398.1:0-1112 GCF_027596085.1 Anoplopoma fimbria | reverse complement strand
AGTTTCTTGATGGCAAAGTATGTATTATTGAACATTATCCTACATTTCAGTCACTATCCTGCAGAAATGTGTTTTTGGACCTTTAAAGTCATAAATAGCAGCGTTTGGCTGCTTTTGGCAGTATGTGTGGATAATGTTCAATAATACGTAGTTTACATGATTTCCATCAAGAAACTGGCTCTAAGCAGCTAAGCAGCAGGTCATTTTCAGGTAAAACTGAAGTTATATGCAAATACTGCTGCTGAGAGCCAGTTTCTTGATGGTAAAGTATGTATTTTGAACATTGTCCGAAATTTCAGTTACTATCCTGCAGAAATGTGTTTTGGGAGCTTTAAAGTCATAAATAGCAGTATGTGTGGATAATGTTCAATAATACGTAGTTTACATGATTTCCATCAAGAAACTGGCTCTAAGCAGCAGTATTTGCAATTTCAGGTCATTTTCAGGTAAAACTGAAGTTATATGCAAATACTGCTGTTTACAGCCAGTTTCTTGATGGCAAAGTATGTATTATTGAACATTATCCTACATTTCAGTCACTATCCTGCAAAAATGTGTTTTTGGACCTTTAAAGTCATAAATAGCAGCGTTTGGCTGCTTTTGGCAGTATGTGTGGATAATGTTCAATAATACGTAGTTTACATGATTTCCATCAAGAAACTGGCTCTAAGCAGCAGTATTTGCAATTTCAGGTCATTTTCAGGTAAAACTGAAGTTATATGCAAATACTGCTGTTTACAGCCAGTTTCTTGATGGCAAAGTATGTATTAATGAACATTATCCTACATTTCAGTCACTATCCTGCAGAAATGTGTTTTTGGACCTTTAAAGTCATAAATAGCAGCGTTTGGCTGCTTTTGGCAGTATGTGTGGATAATGTTCAATAATACGTAGTTTACATGATTTCCATCAAGAAACTGGCTCTAAGCAGCTAAGCAGCAGGTCATTTTCAGGTAAAACTGAAGTTATATGCAAATACTGCTGCTGAGAGCCAGTTTCTTGATGGTAAAGTATGTATTTTGAACAATGTCCTACATTTCAGTCACTATCCTGCAGAAATGTGTTTTTGGAGTTCTAAAGTCATAAATAGCAGCGTTTGGCAGCTTTTGGCA
>NW_026549397.1:0-1136 GCF_027596085.1 Anoplopoma fimbria | reverse complement strand
GCCGGTCCACCGGTACCGGTACCGTGAAAAACACCGGTAATCCGGCACACGGTATACAGGAGGATGAGCCGTCCAGATAAACATCCGTGAAAACATCATGACGTGACGTCACTGCACCGCGACTGTGACAAAGCGAAACATTAAATAAAGATAATAAAACATTAAATAAAGATATTAAAACATTAAATAAAGATATTAAAACATTAAATAAAGAGAATGAAACATTAAATAAATAGAATAAAACATTAAATAAAGATATTAAAACATTAAACAAAGAGAATAAAACATTAAATGAAGATAATAAAACATTAAATAAAGAGAATGAAACATTAAATAAGAGAATATAACATTTAATAAAGATAATGAAACATTAAATAAATAGAATAAAACATTAAATAAAGATAATAGATGATGTTTCAGCCTTCGTGGCATCAACTTAAGATCTTAAAAATAAGAACTTGAAAATGTAAATATATACATATATATATATATATATATATATATATAATATATATGTGTTTTATATGTATGAACAAATGTCTCAATAAAGTTATTGAATTAAAAAAAAATTAAAAATTAAAATTAAAAAATAAAATTAAAATTAAAATTAAAAAATAAATAAATAAATAAAATCTACCCGGCATGCAATGCGCGGTGATCGCCGGAACCTATTTCCCGGTCACCGGGATTCTACCGGGACGCCTCCTCTAGCTCCCAGACGGCTCAACCTCCTCTAGCTATGCTAGCTATAGGAGGTTGAGCCGTCTGATCCACGGTACCGGTACCGTGAAAAACACCGGTAATCCGGCACACCGGTATACAGGAGGATGAGCCGTCCAGATAAACATCCGTGAAAACATCATGACGTGACGTCACTGCACCGCGACTGTGACAAACGCGAAACATTAAATAAAGATAATAAAACATTAAATAAAGATAATGATCTTTCGTTTATATGTATGAACAAATGTCTCAAGAAAGTTATTGAATTTAAAAAAATAAAATAAAATAAAAACTACCTGGCATGCAATCCGCGGTGATCGCCGGAACCTATTTCCCGGTCACCGGGATTCTACGGGACGGCTCCTCTAGCTCCCGGACGGCTCAACCTCCTCTAGCTATGCTATCCTTCCGTT
>NW_026549396.1:0-1355 GCF_027596085.1 Anoplopoma fimbria | reverse complement strand
TGTTCCGGCTCACTTGTACCTGAAGCAAGATGCAACCGCCCAACGACCACTGTCGACCGATTATAAGGCCTGTTTCCTGCCATGCTCCTTTCGAGGCATTGCTGACTTTATTTTCCCAATATCATGTTACAGGCAAACGGTACCAGCAAAAAACAACTGCTGTCAGAAGTGGATTCAAACCCACGCCTCCAGTGGACCTTAGACCGCTCGGCCATCCTGACTGAATAAAACCTAGGTTTAGTGGAAATTTCCATAAATATCATGAGGTACTACATTAAATGGGTCATGAGATAGTTCATTCTTTGTATACTATGCCATGATATATCATATCTCAACTTTGGCCGCAATGCAGCGTCTTCCCTTCAGTCAATGCCTTTGCCATGCATTCAAGTGCACATGCCTAGTAGATTACTTTGTCACATTAAGGCCATATTTCTAATGTTTACATCGGGATTGTAGGATTTGACCAAACAATAAGTAGTTGTTGCAATGATTAGTTTCAGAGTTGTAAAATCCGGTCTGTGAGTTATCTAAACTGTTGTGCTTTTACAACACCAATCCGATGTTGGAAAGCTGTGGGTTGATGGGGTTTCCAAAGCTGGTCGACCTTCCAACAAGCACTTCTGATGGAGTAAACTGGCCTCTTGATGAAGAACACTCGACTCTAACCACCCAGGAACCTGAGTACAAATCATGATGAAACCTCTTTTTTATGGTGGTTACAAGACAGAATTCAAGTTGTAAAACCATCATTAAAAGTCAAACCATTGAACTCCTGTCAATACTCACTCGGAGAAGATCGAAGAAACTCCCTCAGTTGTTTTCGGTCTCACTTGTACCTGAAGCAAGATGCAACCGTAAACACTGTTGTGGTATATGGTCTTTTCCTGTCATGCTCCTTTCAGTGAGAGTTTGCATTGTTTGACCTTTGCTCTTGCTTAAAATCAGGTTCCACTGAGATTTGAACTCAGATCACTGGATTCAGAGTCCAGAGTGCTAACCATTACACCATGGAACCACTACCAATACCAGTGACAAAGAAGCTAACAATGACAAAGCAACCGCTAAAGGGTAACTCAAGAATTTTACTAACGTCAGCAGAGGATTTGGGAGGATTACAGAGGATTTGGGATAAGGCAAGTAAAGAAATTCTTTTGAAAGACTTCCTACAAACAATTACTGTAGCGACAAACGTGTATGCCAATTGTATACAGGCACATGGTAAGATTACACTGGTTGATAATGTAGGGGCTAACAAATGCTGCTGTTGCAATAGTAGTTCAGTATTTTATCAAATGCCTGCTCCCTAACATACAAGGCATTGCTGACTTTATTTTCCCAATATCATGTTACAG
>NW_026549395.1:0-1873 GCF_027596085.1 Anoplopoma fimbria | reverse complement strand
CTGTCTCTCTGTTTGTCTCTCTGTTTGTCTCTCTGTCTCTCTGTTTGTCTCTCTGTCTCTCTGTTTGTCTCTCTGTTTGTCTCTCTGTTTGTCTCTCTGTCTCTCTGTTTGTCTCTCTGTCTGTCTGTCTCTCTGTTTGTCTCTCTGTTTGTCTCTCTGTTTGTCTCTCTGTTTGTCTCTCTGTCTCTCTGTTTGTCTCTCTTGCCTTCTGTTTGTCTCTCTCTCTCTGTTTGTCTGTCTGTCTCTCTGTTTGCTCTTCTTGTCTGTCTCTGTCTGTTTGTCTTCTGTTCTCTGTTTGTCTCTCTGTTTGTCTCTCTCTCTGTTTGTCTCTCTGTCTCTCTATTTGTCTCTTCTGTTTGTCTCTTCTGTTTGTCTTCTCTTTTGTCTTTCTATTTGTCTCTCTGTTTATCTCTCTGTCTCTCTGTTTGTCTCTCTGTCTGTCTCTCTGTTTGTCTCTCTGTTTGTCTCTCTGTCTCTCTGTTTGTCTCTCTGTCTGTCTCTCTGTTTGTCTCTCTGTCTGTCTCTCTGTCTGTCTGTCTCTCTGTCTGTCTCCCTGTCTGTCTGTCTCTCTGTTTGTCTGTCTGTCTGTCTGTTTGTCTCCCTGTTTGTCTGTCTCTCTGTCTGTCTCTCTGTTGTCTGTCTCTCTGTTTGTCTCTCTGTTTGTCTGTCTGTCTCTCTATTTGTCTCTTTGTTTGTCTCTCTCTGTCTCTGTTTGTCTCTCTGTTTGTCTCTCTGTCTCTCTGTTTGTCTATCTGTCTGTCTCTCTGTTTGTCTCTCTGTCTCTCTGTTTGTCTCTCTGTCTCTCTGTTTGTCTCACTGTCTGTCTGTCTCTCTGTTTGTCTCTCTGTCTGTCTCTCTGTTGTCTCTCTGTCTGTCTGTTTGTCTCTCTGTCTTCTGTTTGTCTCACTGTCTGTCTTGTCTGTCTCTGTTTGTCTCTCTGTCTCTCTGTCTCTCTGTTGTCTCTCTGTCTCTCTGTCTCTCTGTTTGTCTCTCTGTCTCTCTGTTTGTCTCTCTGTTTGTCTCTCTGTCTCTCTGTCTCTCTCTGTCTCTCTGTTTGTCTCACTGTCTGTCTCTCTGTTTGTCTCTCTGTCTCTCTGTCTGTCTCTCTGTTTGTCTCTGTCTGTCTCTGTTTGGCCCTGTCTGTCTGTCTCTCTCTGTTTGTCTCTCTGTCTCCTGTTTGTCTCTCTTGCTGTCTCTCTGTCTCTCTGTTTGTCTCTCTGTCTGTCTCTTCGTTTGTCTCTTGCTTGTCTCTCTGTCTCTTCTGTTTGTCTCTCTGTCTGTCTTCTTTTGTCTCTCTGTTTGTATTCCTCTGTCTCTCTTGTTTGTCTCTCTGTCTCTCTGTCTGTCTCTCTCTCTGTTTGTCTCTCTCTCTCTCTGTTTGTCTCTCTGTTTGTCTCTCTGTCTCTCTGTTTGTCTCTCTGTCTGTCTCTCTGTTTGTCTCTCTGTTTGTCTCTCTGTCTCTCTGTTTGTCTCTCTGTTTGTCTCTCTGTCTCTCTGTTTGTCTCTCTGTTTGTCTCTCTGTCTCTCTGTTTGTCTCTCTGTTTGTCTCTCTGTCTCGTCTGTCTCTCTGTCTGTCTGTCTCTCTGTTTGTCTCTCTGTTTGTCTGTCTCTCTGTCTGTCTCTCTGTCTGTCTGTCTCTCTGTTTGTCTCTCTGTTTGTCTCTCTGTCTCTCTGTTTGTCTCTCTGTTTGTCTCTCTCTCTGTCTCTCTGTTTGTCTCTCTGTCTCTCTGTTTGTCTCTCTGTCTGTCTCTCTGTTTGTCTCTCTGTCTCTCTGTTTGTCTCTCTGTTTGTCTCTCTGTTTGTCTCTCTGTCTCTCTGTTTGTCTCTCTGTCTGTCTCTCTGTTTGTCTCCCTGTCTGTCTGTCTCTCTGTTT
>NW_026549393.1:0-3732 GCF_027596085.1 Anoplopoma fimbria | reverse complement strand
GGGGAGAAAGGAATGTCCTATCATACCACTCTTCAAAACTTGACGCAGTGGAAATGGGCCAAACAACATGCAGCCGATACATTGCAGCAGTGGCAAAAGCCATACAAAAAACATCACACATAGTGATGTGTCACCCGTTGGAAGTTCACACAGAACACGGAGTGGCAGCATTCCTGATGAGCAAAGAGTTCACCTTCAGTATGGCCAGAAAAACAAAAATGCAACGTACCTGTACCCAGCCACACATCACGTTTGTCACCATCGAAAGAAATATGGCCGGCAATTTTGGCAAAGGAACCCCACACTCATGTGAGGAACTAGCTGTCAAAGAAAGCAAGCTCAGAGTTGACCTGGAAAATGCACCAGACCCAGAAGCAGAGATGTGGCTGTACACGGACGGTTGCTGCTACAAAGGAGAGGATGGACAGAATAAAGCATCCTACGCAGTGGTGCAACAGTTACCAGACGGAACACATCGCACACTAGCATCAGCAGTCATTCCACAGCCAGCCTCAGCACAGTTGGCTGAAGTTAAAGGACTAACAGAAGCATTAAAAATATCAGAAGGAAAAAGAGTGAACATTTTCACAGACTCGGCATATGCTCAGAAAACAACTAACAGAAAAAGACATCATGGAACTACAGACAACAGCAGGGCCATACGAATGGTCGGAATGGACACGAAAGGGAGCAACAAAAGACAGTGTTGGTATTTGGAGATCACATGACGGACGGATTGTGGCACCAGCCAAACTGTGTCAGATGTTGTTTCCAGAAGCACATGGACTAACACATGAAGGACAAAAACAAACGCTGACAAATGTGTCGGCACTATGGTGGCATCCACACATGGAAAGCATGGTAAAGCTATTTTGTGAGGAGTGCACCATTTGTGGAAATCACAACCCACGAAAACCATTTCAAACTCCAATGGGATCCTACCCTGTACCATCAGCCTGCTTCCAAGACATTAGCATAGATTATACAGACATGGGGGCAGAAAATGTAGTACAGGGAAAGAGATACATGTTGGTAATGGTAGACAGATTTTCTAGATGGGTGGAAGCAATTCCCACCAGACACGAAGACGGAAAGTCAGTGGTAAAGTGGCTAAGAAATGAGCTAATACCTAGATACGGGGTACCTAGGCGCATGATCCGGATAACGGAACACATTTTAACAACAAAATGCTGCAGGAGGTAGAAGCCAGCCTAGGCATCACACATAGTTTCGGATCAGTCTACCATCCACAGTCCCAGGGACTGGTGGAACGAGCTAACCAAACGTTGAAAGCTAAGATAGCTAAAGCATGTGCGGAACAAAGATGACCTGGGTTGAGGCCCTCCCTTTGGCTCTCATGGCAATGCGAGCCTTTAAGGGGGCGGGCACTCACCTATCGCCTCATGAACTCTTGACCGGGTAGAGAAATGCCAGGACCACCCAGGGATGGAGGTCATATGCCATCCCTGGATGTCAGTCAGATAGAGAAGTCTGACTATATGTGAGCTGACATCTCTGGTTTCAGCCCTCTCTAAGCAGGTGGTGAAAGCCTATGAGAAGAAGCCAGTGGAAGGAGAAGAAAAGACCCTAAAAGTAGGTGACTGGGTCAGGGTTAAGGTTCACAAGCGGAAGTGGACCAACCCCAGGTGGACTGGACCGTACGAAGTGAAGGAGGTTACTTCACACTCGGTCCAGGTCAGAGGAAAATTAGGAGCCCCTTGGCACCACCTGACACACTGTGCCCCAGCTCATCCACCGACACGCTCACTGACTGAAGTGAGAACCAATTTGCAAGACAATGCCGGTCAGGGCGCCACTTAGGCGCTTATTTGGTGATCCGTACGCCAACCCCGCAGATGCAGCCCGCCAAGCTCCTTATATAATAACAAAGCCCTGTGGCAAGAAGGTTAGAGTTGGACTAGGCATTTTTGGGTTTGCACTGTTAGCCCTACTGATATGGGGTTTAGAAACCTACTATGAAAAAAAACTCACTTCCCAATCAAAACTAATACCACAGTAAATAACACCACGAACACGTCCACTCGACGGACAAAACGCTCTGTTTCAACCCCAACGGCGTTCACTCCACCAAAGATAGCCTGTGGAGCCAAATTAGTGCTAAACTACACTGCCGGAGATAAAACAGCATTCACGTTTGACTTATGTTCGGTCATAAACTGTGGAGGAAATCCCACGGGGTGGAGAGGGTATGATGTTTACCTCTGTGACCTACCCGGTAATTCCAGAATATGTGAAATATATGGTGGAGTGACCGCCCTATACGGATGGTGCCCTAACTGGGACTCCGTTACTAAATTCACCGGGAGATGGCAGCCTACTATGCCCATGGACGACATCCCCGGACGAAATGAATGGTGGGGCAGAATTTCCTTACAGCGGGATTTTAGCACCACCTCAAACCCATTAACTCTGTCCATAAATAATATAACAGCAAGCTCACATGGCCAAAACCGCGCTATGTTCGCCCTAGGGGTGGACGTCTCAGGAAAAGACTCGGTAGTAGTTCTCCAGGTTAATATTTTTCCCGGTACCCCCACAACTAGTGGCAGTACCTTGAATAGCTTAACCACACCTAACCCAAGCACACCACTGGCTCAGAACGATAATCACGTGGTCTTAATGCAGGACTATACCGAATTGTCCACACTAGATGTCCTTAAAATGTCAACAGGATTTGGAGAAAATAATGTCTGGCTGCAATGGCTAATTGACAACGCCCAAAGACAGAACATGTCCGGCTGTGTGGCCTGCGCTGCGGCTCGCCCATCTATGTTTACCGCACCAGCACCATTGTATCCCGAAACAGACCCAACAGGTTATGGCTGTATGCTTAATTTGACCAAAGAAGCCACACCTGTGGGATGTACCACATTAGCAGCCATTTTTCCGCCAATTAACAATAAAACAAAACCTGGATACTTCACGGCCAGGAAAGGAAGTGACTACTCCTATCACTGTTTCAACTATACGGCTGTCAAACCACAAGTTAATGTGAAAGATTGCCCCTGACTGGTGCAATGCCACTGTGTCAGGACAGAATTTAGGCCCCTGGGCTAGAGCTGGCCTATTTTATTATTGTGGTGGCTTCCGTCTGTACTCCAGCCTTGACCCGAATGCCACCACAGGTGTATGCGCCATGGTGCGCCTAGCCATGCCAATTACCTTAGTCGGAAACCGAGTAGTACAGGACACACTTTAAACACAGCATTAAATTTAAGCTAGCCGATCAAGTAGCAGCAGGTTTTGAAAACCTTCCTATCATTGCGGCCTTCTTCCCTGTAACCCCTAAAAAAACGTTGACAGAATTAACTATGTGCATTACAATGTTTTACGCCTTACTAATCTCACCAGAGATGCCATAGAAGGCTTAGCTGAACAACTCGCTCCCTACCTCATTAGTAGCCCTGCAAAATAGAATGGCATTAGATATGTTGCTAGCTGAAAAAGGGGTGTGTGTGCGATGGTTGGAGATGTGTGTTGTACCATCATACCCAACAATACCGCCCCTGACGGCTCAGTAACCAAAGCCCTATCCAGCCTTCGTGTGCTAGCCGATGAAATGCATGCTGCATCTGGCATCGACAATCCGTTCTCAGACTGGATGGAGAACATGTTCGGCAAATGGAAAACCTTGATCATGTCCATAGCCGCATCTGTAGCAGTGTTCATTGCCATCCTAGTCACCTGTGGGTGCTGCTGCATTCCATGCAT
>NW_026549392.1:0-481 GCF_027596085.1 Anoplopoma fimbria | reverse complement strand
GTTGTTGTTTTTCTCTGTCTGTAAATATAGTATTTCAGTTATTGTTGTTTTTTCTACTGTTTTTTTTATTGCTTATTTATAATACTTGTTTTATTTTTTTTTATTTTTCATTTTTTATTTTATTTATTTTAAAAATAAGAACTTGAAAATGTAAATATATACATATATATATATATATATAAATATATTATGTTTTATATGTATGAACAAATGTCTCAATAAAGTTATTGAATTTAAAAATGAATAAATAAATAAATTAAAAAAATTAAAAATTAAAAAATAAATAAAAAAAAAATCTACCCGGCATGCAATGCGCGGTGATCGCGGAACCTATTTCCCGGTCACCGGGATTCTACGGGACGCCTCCTCTAGCTCCCAGACGGCTCAACCTCCTCTAGCTATGCTAGCTATAGGAGGTTGAGCCGGCGATCCACCGGTACGGTACCGTGAAAAACACGGTAATCCGGCACCGGTATACAGG
>NW_026549391.1:0-505 GCF_027596085.1 Anoplopoma fimbria | reverse complement strand
TTTACCTCCAGTTTACGCGACATTACTGCCAAAAGCTGGTATTTATCACTTTAAGGCTCCGAAAACACATTTCTGCAGGATATAGTCTCGAAACTCGATAATGTTCATTAATACACAGTTTACCTCCAGTTTACGCGACATTACTGCCAAAAGCTGCTATTTATCACTTTAAGCCTCCTAAAACACATTTCTGCAGGATATAGTCTCGAAACTTCGATAATGTTCATTAATACACAGTTTACCTCCAGTTCACAGCGACATTACTGCCAAAAGCTGGTATTTATCACTTTAAGGCTCCTAAAAACACATTTCTGCAGGATATAGTCTCGAAACTTCGATAATGTTCATTAATACACAGTTTACCTCCAGTTTACGCGACATTACTGCCAAAAGCTGCTATTTATCACTTTAAGCCTCCTAAAACACATTTCTGCAGGATATAGTCTCGAAACTCGATAATGTTCATTAATACACAGTTTACCTCCAGTTTACAGCGACATTACTG
>NW_026549390.1:0-567 GCF_027596085.1 Anoplopoma fimbria | reverse complement strand
TGATTCTGTTGTTTCTACTGTTCTGATATTCTCTAATCAGGAAGTGTTTGATGCTCTGTTGTGTTTGATGCTCCTGTGCCTTTAATCAGGAACTGCTCTGAGAGGTGTGCTTTAGCTTCAATAGGTCAATTGTCCTCTTAACTGCTAGGGGAGTGGCTTACACATCTCAAGGATATATATACTCAGACCACACAAACCTTTCTCCAGTGTATTTTGACTCTGGAGGGATACTGAACTACTTGATTCTGCTAGGATAGACTAAGTATATTGTTTTCTTAAAATTGATCTTAAACTGTACCAAGCCTGCTTAAAAAAGGGTTAGTGACTGATGCTGATTCTGTTGTTTCTACTGTTCTGATATTCTCTAATCAGGAAGTGTTTGATGCTCTGTTGTGTTTGATGCTCCTGTGCCTTTAATCAGGAACTGCTCTGAGAGGTGTGCTTTAGCTTCAATAGGTCAATTGTCCTCTTAACTGCTAGTTGAGTGGCTTACACATCTCAAGGATATATATACTCAGACCACAAAACCTTTCTCCAGTGTATTTTGACTCTGGAGGATACTGAACT
>NW_026549389.1:0-1699 GCF_027596085.1 Anoplopoma fimbria | reverse complement strand
CAATCAATTTATTATTTAAAGTGCAAAATCACCATGGTACATGGTCTCAATACACTTTTACAAAATATCAAGTACAATAATAACAATATTAAAACAATATTAAAACACCACAGGAATATGATAAAACAGTTAAAAATTAGTTTAAACCAAAGTATTGAGTAAAAAGGTATGTTTTAAGACGGGACTTGAAAATTGCAGTGGATGAAGCTTCTTTTGATACATAGTGGGAGGCCATTCCATAGAAAAGGAGCACGGTAGGAAAAGGCCCTGCCACCAGCAGACTTTTTATTGATTGGTGGGATGACAAGGAGGTTAGAACTAAGAGAACGGAGTGGACGTGGCGGAATGTAGGGAAAAAGTAGATCAGTTAAATAAGAAGGTGCAAGTCCATTTAATGCCTTATAAGTTAAGAGAAGAACTTTAAAATCGGCTCTAGCCTGAATGGGCAGCCAATGTAATGATGCCAGGACAGGAGTTATGTGACAGTACCTACTTGTTTTTGTTAAGAGTCTGCGGCTGAATTTTGCACAAGGAAGGCTCCTAGTAGAACAGATGGGGAGGCCAGAAAAAGGACATTACAGTAATCCAAACGGGAAGACACAAGGGCATGGAGAACCACCTCGGCGCTACGCCGGGACAGAGCAGGGAGGATTTTAGCAATGTTGCGCAGATGAAAGAAGGCCGACCTGGTGGTTTCCTTGATGTGAGTCCGGAAAGTCAGGGTTGGGTCAAAAGTAATGCCTAGGTTTCTAATGTGCGTGCTTTCAGAGATTGAACAGCCATCGATATTAAGACAGAGACTCTCAGAGAAGTACTTGTAGTTATTGGGCTTAATCACCAGCAAATCAGTCTTAGCAGTATTAAGCATGAGAAAGTTTTGACTCATCCAGGTCTTGATTCGGCGAACACATGATTCCAGATTTTGTATATGGGAGGGGTCATTAGGCTGTAGTGGGATGTACAGCTGTGTGTCGTCAGCATAGAAATGGAACTTTATACCATATTCGGCAATTATCATACCCAGAGGGAGCATGTAGATACAAAACAGCAGGGGGCCCCAGGACAGACCCCTGGGGCACACCAGTGGTAACCGTAGAGCATTCTGACAAAGAGTTATTGAAACTGACACATTGGGATCTACTAGATAAGTAGGACTGGAACCAGGAGAGCGCCTAGCCCGTGAATGCCAACGTAATGCTCCAGTTGGTGTAGAAGCACAGAATGATCTACTGTATCGAAGGCCGAACTTAAGTCAAGAATTAAAAGTAAGGAGGCTGATCCAGAGTCAGCAGTGACAAGTAGGTCGTTAACTACTCTAGTTAGGGCAGTCTCAGTAGAGTGGCAGGAGCGGAAACCAGACTGAAAATTGTCAAAGAGATTATTGGCAGAAAGGTGGAGAGTCAGTTGATCAGCAACAATTCTCTCAAGTATTTTAGATAAGAAAGGCAGAGTGGAAACAGGTCGATAATTTGCAAGAACCAGTGGATCGCTATTGGGTTTCTTGAGGAGTGGTTTAATGATAGCAGATTTATAGGTTAAGGGGACACACCCCTCAGAGAGGGAAGTGTTAAAGATGGCACGTATAGGGGCACTCAGAATAGGAAAGAGTTCCTTAAGGAGGTCAGAAGGGATGGGATCTAGTGAACATGTTGTTGGCTTTGAGGCGAGCAAAACTACCGAGGCCAGGGCCTCAGCAGAA
>NW_026549388.1:0-1007 GCF_027596085.1 Anoplopoma fimbria | reverse complement strand
TTATTAATCAGAGCCTTTATATACCCGACACCGACTCTGGATCATATTAACGTTGATAGTTTCCGACTGTGAACTTAGGCTACTCGTTGATATACTTAAACTAATCTGGTTCGGCCTAAAGGTTAATAATTAAAGTTGATATAGCTCCGTAACACTTAACAAGACACACAACCAACATAGACAAAGACGGAAAGAATAAGAGGAGGGACAAAGAAAGTTCTCCAGTTTTATCTATGCAAGAGAGGTGTCAGATCGTAGGGTGCGGCCTGAGTTACGACTCTGTTTTTGCCACGATTTCAGATTCCTTTGCTTCCCAATGTTGGCGTGCTCTTGTTTAGTAAATTAATTAATCTAACATTTTAAACAAATAAACCACATACTTTTCTTCACTATGAGATTAATAATCCGTCACACGCTCCTGCAGATTCCTGCTCTACAACATCAGGAGGTCCGTTCTCTACACTGGCTCCCTGTAAGAGCATCCAGTTACAGACTCTGGTGCTAGCCTGCAGGGCAGTGAAAGGAACAGCTCCTTCCTATCTCCAGGCCTTGGTCAAGCCCTACACCCCCGCCCGACCACTTGGCTCTGCTGCCTCGGGGCGATTGGTTGCCCGTCGCTCAGAGGTCCCTGAGGTCACAGCTTTTTTCTGTCCTGGCCCCTCAGTGGTGGAATGAACTCCCCACTGACCTCAGGACAGCAGAGTCGCTGCCCATCTTTAAACTCACCTCTTCAAGAAGTACTACCCTGAGCCTTCCTCATAGCACTTATTGAATTCGTATCAGTTCGCTGCACTTATTGAATTCGTGTTAATTTACTGTCTTATCCTATTAGTAGTAGTTTGTAGCACTTATTATACATGTTAGTCTGTTTGCAATTATTGTATTTGTATTAGTTTGTTGCAATTATTGTTTTATTAGTAATTGCCTCTACACTATACTTTTGCTCTGCCAATGCTTTAAGATGCTTGTTTAAGAAAGGAGATGCACTTATGACTCCTGGTGACTAG
>NW_026549387.1:0-1635 GCF_027596085.1 Anoplopoma fimbria | reverse complement strand
ACATGAATAAGAATGCATTCGTCACTGTGTAAGGACAGTTTATCATGAGTCAGAGAAAATTATAAGAGGGAAACCTTACTGTCATTAAAACATCAATTAAACTACCGTGAAAACTGGTTTAAAAAGCTCTGTATCATAAGATATTCAGTTTTTTCTACATTGACCTGTAGTAACTTTGTTAGGTTGAAGACGTATTTTTTAAGTTAATCAAATCATTAAATGAACCATCTAGATGGTGGTATAAAAGTCCACATCAGCTCTTTCATAACAATATGTACTTGAAATACCGCCTTAATGTTGTATGCCTCTGCCAACCAGTTAAGTTGCATTTTACATCCATCCATGTCCAAAATGTTTTTTCCTATAAGACATTTGAGTGAAATTATAATACTTAGCATATGCATTTTTAAATGATGGTTACCAAATTGAATTCAGTTCATGGATGTTTGTACCAAAATTGAGGAAATTCCTGTCAGGCATTCCAAGATATCGTGTTCACAAGAAGGGAGGATTAAACCATATGCAAATTGAGGTAACTTTTAAATAAGTACAGGGTGTGTGTGTGTCAGTGAGAGGACAGAAGAGCTCACATCAGTTCAGCTTCAACATCAACCATGTTCTCTGTAGCTCTGATACTGCTGCTGGCAGCTGGATCCTGTGAGGAGCTTTCAGTGGATTCACTCTAATGAACACATTAGAAACACTGAATAGTCAGATGTATAATGGAGATAATGTTTATTTGTCTTTCTACAGGTGTGAACAGTATTGATCTCATCCAGTCAGACTCACTGGTTGTGCAGCCTGGACAGTCTGTGACCATCACCTGTCAGGTCTCTGGTTATTCTCTGACTGATAACAGCTATGCAACAGGTTGGATCAGACAGTGTGAAGGAAAACCAATGGACTGGATTTCACATCAGTGGGGAACAAGTGGCCTTCTTCAAAATGATGCTCTGAAGAACAAGTTCAGCTACAGCAGAGACACTTCTGCTCAAACAGTGACTCTAAAAGGACAGAATCTGCAGCCTGAGGACACAGCTGTGTATTACTGTGTCCGTTACTCCACAGTGACACAAACCACCAACAGACCTGCACAAAAACTCAGCAACCCATGTTACTAAACCTCCCGCTCATGTTTAGAGTGAGATAAGTTTTAAAGGAGTTTCTTTATTTAAAAACAAAAATGTGAACATTTTAAAATGCATCTTTGTTACCCTTCAAGCTAAGCATTTTTTTTAAGTATGGAAAATAACTAATTGCTTCATTTGGTGCAATGCAATATACAAACAAAGAAAATAAAATTGAAATAAGATAAGTATATAAAAAGTTAAAAAAGACTCCCACAACTTTAAATTGAATAAATTGATATAAAATATTTTGTCCCTTCCACAAGGGAAAAAAGGGAGACCCACCAGTTTGGCCTGATGTGAGTGGAACACATGACCAAAAGTAACAAAATAAATATGGATCAAGGATCTTTGACCCAGGAGACTGCTGTTCGTTCCCCATGTGAAACAAGAAATCAGGGTTTCTTTATTTGACATGTAACTTGAGATGATCTCTTCCAAAACCTAACTAAGTAGATGTGTTGACTTAACCTGAGTTGTTTCCTCTGAAGACAGAAGTGCATTGAGG
>NW_026549386.1:0-649 GCF_027596085.1 Anoplopoma fimbria | reverse complement strand
AACTCAGCAACCCATGTTACTAAACCTCCCGCTCATGTTTAGAGTGAGACAAGTTTTAAAGGTTCATCGTTGTATGAGGATATATTGATCTTCAACATAGGAAATATCTTAACATCTGGATGGACTGGCACAACGTTGTTTAGAGACCTTCATGGTCCCCAGAGGATGAACGATACTTACTTTGGTGATCCTTTAACTTTTTATGTAACGCCATCATCAAGTCAGTATTACAACGTCTCTACTACAGTTTATGAGCAAATACATACAAAACTACTAATATCATCAACCTCATCTATACAAGCATTATCATTTAATTCATTACACACTGTGCCTTGGTACAGCCGCACATGGCTGTTAACCCTTACATTGTTAATATTCTCGAGATTATATATGAAAAAAGAGAGAACTTTTGAGAACTTGTTTACCTCATGGTGATAATTCCTTTTCTGAATGGTGCAGCTAATAGCTAGATCTGATCTATGTCATTATACATTATCCTGTAAGTAACTAATATGGCTGCACAATTAATCCAGTTTCTACAAGCCATGGACTTTCCATCACTTAATGATGTACTGGACATAAATGCAAGAATTGCCAAACATGCATACAGACAGAAAAGTGACATCTGTCCAATTCAGTTATCTCCTCC
>NW_026549385.1:0-1507 GCF_027596085.1 Anoplopoma fimbria | reverse complement strand
TATGTCTTTGTCAAACATTATTATAAACTAATTATACTGAGAGATGAGAACAGTAAACATTAATTCTTCATTTTCACCAAACAGTAATCGAGATTGAGGAGGAGTCAATGCAAAACTCAGATGTCTTCCAGCTCTACTTATGTGACTGCAGAGGAGGACAGAGAACAGTGGACACACAGTTCAACATGATGGACTATAGGACAGGACTGCTGCTGTTAACTATCTGCTGGGCAGGTGAAGATGAAGGTCTTGAGTTAAATCTATCTTGAAAAGTTACCAACTTAAATAAGTGACTCATTTTTGGTTTGTCTTTCCAGGTGTTGATGGTCAGACTCTGACAGAATCTGAACCAGTGGTTAAAAGGCCTGGAGAATCCCACAGATTGACCTGTACAGCATCTGGATTTAACTTTAGTAGCTCCTATATGAACTGGGTCAGACAGGCTCCTGGAAAAGGACTGGAGTGGATTGCTTTTATATACACAGGCAGTAGTCATATCTATTACTCCCAGTCAGTCCAGGGTAGATTCACCATCTCCAGAGATGACTCCAGCAGTAAACTCTATCTACAGATGAACAGTCTGAAGACCGAGGACACAGCAGTGTATTACTGCGCCAGAGATACACAGTGAGAGACAATAATAGGAGAGTCATTCAAAAACTACTTCCTCTATTCATCACCACGGGGAACATTCAGTTGTCTCTGTGTCTCTATTTCTCAATAACTAAAGCTTATTAAATTATGTTTATAAGTGTTGGGAGACTGGGTCCCTTCATGTGTCTCAATGAATCATTTTGGTTACATAAAAGTATATAGCTTCAACATGATTTACACATTGTTAACCTTTTTTTTGTAGAAAATGATTTTCCTATACGTAACAAAATCCAAACAAAATCCTGAAATTACAAACATAAGAAAAGGAAAAATATTACTTTTCCAGAAATGTTTCGATATTACAGTTTTTCACAATTGTTAACACACCTTTCTCAAAACGATAACGGCTTTCTCAAAACAAATCTCTTAACTGTTCACAAAATGGAACTTGTGTTTTCATTTGGTACACACAGCCATATTTTCAAATGACACACACATACCATTCATTGAGTACACACAACTAAGCATTTGCTGCACACTACCAAGCATTTACAGCACACTGAAGTGCAAAATTGAAAACACAATCATAGAAATGGAACACACCATATGAATGACAACGACTCTGGAGAATGAGCCATTTCTCCTTTTGTAAAATGTCTCAGTGTAGGCCTACTTTTTCATAGTCAAACATAAAACAGCACACAAATATGTACAAACAGAGAACAGTACAGTACTGTAAACCGGCCTGACGGTCTGGACGTTCCTGAATGTAGCGTGGTCAGCCAGGATCCTAGTTTGTATTTGTCGGAGTGTGATAGCGTTGTTCTCACGAACCATATTTACAATTTCAGTCTCCTGTTCGGCTGTGAAAGTGTGTGTTCTTCCTCCATGGTGTGGTTCTCTTTCAGTCCTG
>NW_026549384.1:0-689 GCF_027596085.1 Anoplopoma fimbria | reverse complement strand
ACAAATACTGTGAGCACACTGTATTCTATTGATATGCAGTATTACAGCACACAAGGCAAATAGATTTCGTACCTGTTCTCCATCCTGAAGGTTCTAATGATGGCAGCAACTGTGAAGCGGCTGAGATTTGGTTGGACCCTCTGGCCAGCCTCCTCATGCTCAAACCATGGTGGAGCACATGGTCTACCACAGTGGCCCGAATCTCATTAGAGACACTGTTCCTCTTCTTCTTTCTCCTCCTCCTCCTCCTTCTCTTCTCCTTGTCCTCCCTTCCTCCCTCCTCCTCCTCTCACTCTTACCCTCTCCTTCTCTGGTTGTCGATCTCTTCAAAGTTCTCCATTGTTCACCAAACAAAACAGAGGCTCGAGGCACTTTTATGCTGCAGTCCTGATTGCAAATTGCTCAACAGACCTGAATGTTTAGAGATTTGAATATTTGTGTGTTGTAGGTTGATGCTTTGAGATTTTACTTGAGAAGTGTGTGCAACAACTGAACATTGTGTGTAGTGTTTTGACAACAAGGTGATGTGTAATTGACATCAGAGTGTAAAGAAGGAAAGTCAGAGTCTAATGCAGATAAGGGAGTGTGAAGTAGTGCCAAATTGGGTCGAGCGATTGGTACATGAAGTGAAGGTTGTGCAAACTGTGCCGAATTTTCGCTTTTTGTGTGTTAACAACTGAGAAAACTGT
>NW_026549383.1:0-982 GCF_027596085.1 Anoplopoma fimbria | reverse complement strand
ACCATATTTTCATTTGGGAAAACCAGGACACCTTGTCGGGGGGGGTTGGGGGGGGGGCGGGGGGGCTGGGGGGTGGGCGGTCATGTGGAGGATGCTGCTGCTTTAATAGTATTTTATTATTATTCAATTATACCGGTATATTATATTATATAGATAGAACAAGATATTTACAGTTGGTTTATTAAAAATGCTTTTCAGTAAAAGTCAATAACAATAACTCCAATAACAAATGATAATTTTATTCAAAATGTATTTATTCAAAATGCTTGAGTCAACAATTCCTGTAATGAATGAACAGCACAATGAAAGAAATAATGTCGCATCTTAACATCCTTCACTTAACAAGTTAACAATAACTCTGAACTCGAAATAACACTCACTTAGCCTCAGTAATGAACAAAATAAAGTCTGTTTTGTAGGGCTATTGGGGGGGGGAATTAACTGAGCTGATTTACAATCCAAATGGATCAAATGTAACTGTTGTGGTGTTTCACTGTGTGAAATGACCATGCAGCCTCCGCTGCATTCACTGCATCCTCGTTCCCTGGTCTGAGAAAGTACTGTGTGATCGAGCTAGCACTACCCTCGCCTCGGACAGCTGTTTTGTGCTTCTCGGTGTCCAGGTGGATTTTCAGATCTCTTGCACCTCCATTGGACACCGAGACATATGTGCCTGCTTTGCACACTGTGCACAAGGCTTCCCATTTGTCTCGACCCGGTCTGAAAGCCGGGAAACTCTTTAGTAATTCGTCGGTAAACGAGCACTTGCGCTTCGGCATGTTGCTTGCGTATGACTGACAGTCACGTTGTCTACGTTCTGATGAATAGGGCTGACAGCATAGGGGCGGGATTAGGCTACGTCGCACGCAGCGCCGTGGGCAGTGCCCTAGTGCATGTAAATGTAATGGTCCAAAGAAGGTCATTTTAAAAACCAGGACATTTCCTCACTTTCTAAAAATAACCCGGGACACCCGGGACAGGA
>NW_026549382.1:0-516 GCF_027596085.1 Anoplopoma fimbria | reverse complement strand
TAATTTTGAAAAATATCCTAACTTTTGAAAAATATCGTCAATTTTGAAAAATATCCTCACTTTTGAAAAATATCCTCGCTTTTGAAAAATATCCTAACTTTTGAAAAATATCCTCACTTTTGAAAAATATCCTCACTTTTGAAAAATATCCTCGCTTTGAAAAATATCCTCACTTTTGAAAAATATCTTCCATCCATCCATCCATCCATCTTCCGTAACCGCTTATCCAGTTAAGGGTCGCGGGGTGCTGGAGCCGATCCCAGCTGTCAATGGGCGAAGGCAAAAAATATCTTCACTTTGTTAAAATATCCTAACTTTTGAAAAATATCCTCACTTTTGAAAAAAATCGTCACTTTTGAAAAATATCCTCACTTTTGAAAAATATCATCTCTTTTGAAAAATATCCTACATTTTTAAAAATTTCCTCACTTTCTAAAAATATCCTCACTGTCGAAAAATATACTCACTTTATTAAAATATCTACAATTTTGAAAAATATCCTCACTTTTAAAAAAT
>NW_026549381.1:0-2504 GCF_027596085.1 Anoplopoma fimbria | reverse complement strand
GGCTGAATATATTTTGATTTTTATAATAATATTGATTGACGGTTTACAAGCTATTATTTTGAGTCAAAGGTATTTATTTAATGTGTTTATTTTGGTCATAAGCCATTCTCATTATTTCCCTATTTTGTGTATCATTGTGACTTTGTTTTCTAACAGTTTACAGGATTCTATGGTCTAAAACAATACATGATTAATCTATCATCCTGTGATCAGTGTATTTTGGTGAGCCGGCGACCAAATTGTTCTGGTCTGCATCAGGTCTGTAGGGGGCGCAGTGTGTTTGCTCTTCAGATCAACTCATGTCATGAAGAAGAGACACAGCGTCGGCTGATTATTAATTCATTTAATGATAATTTCAACCCTTTTACAGGTAAATACTGATAACAGATGGCTCACGGTCGATTATATATGTGTTGGGCATAATGGGGAATGTATTGAAGGGCATCAGCATTTTGAAATGGTCATGTTAGAGGGTTTATTCAGCTCAAAAGATGATTGTTTGAGAACCACATGGTGGCCGGCGCCATCTTTCACAATACAGTGTGGTGCGTCGCTGCATGGCGTGTAGGCCTGGTTTACATGCATTTAATCCATTTTGGTTGTGTATAAGTACAATGTGAAGGTCATGAGTATGCTACAAGCTAAATACATTTGTCAAGTGGAAGCTAAAAGCACTGTTGCATTTAAAAGAGAATGAGCAATTCTTTAAAGAATAAAGTGGTCATGTAAAATATAAATAGAATAACTTGGGGTTAAAAGGGATAAAAACAGTTTGATGAGTAATGCATTTATAATATTACAGTTAAAATGGAACAATACATGATGTAGCATTGCATTTAAGAACATTTGCTGCACTTAATTATTTTGTTCTGGTATTGTAACAATTGCAGTGTTGAACCTGTACTTAAGTGCCTTCTTTAATGGGCTAGTGCCTTTACTAATGTTCGTGAGTATGATGCCAGAGTTATAGAACCAATGGTACTTGGTACAGTTGATTTAATTGAGGCTACGGATATTTTCTGATGAATGTTATTTTGGAATAGTTGATGATAAAATGGAAACCGGGTTATTACAGTAGTGTTGTTGACATGATGCTGCTAAATAATTGTGAATGTATATGGAAGAATGTGAAATTGATTATTGTGAATGTGTTATTGCCATGGTGAATTTGTTATATAAAAAGATCAACTCATGTCATGAAGAAGAGACACAGCGTCGGCTGATTATTAATTCATTTAATGATAATCTCAACCCTTTTACAGGGGTGCTACATTTGCAGAGTTCAGTACAGACAGAGAGCAGAGTCTCCAGTATCCAGCTGTCTGTCTATGAAGAGTGACGATTCCAAAGGTTTTCTTCCTCCAAACTTCAGTAATGAACCTGGACCCTCAGACACAAAGTAAGAGACTGTTTTTACTGTGAGCTGACCTGATGAAGATGATGCATTGAGGATGAAGACAAAATATTCTGCTCAAAGATTTATATTGCTGATGCAGAACTATTAGTGCAGATACTGTTTCAGACTAAGATGATCTTAGTCTGGGTTTTATAGCCACAAACTACTGATGTTTTTCTCTGGAGCAAAACACCTGAGAACCTCCATTTCAGAATTTACTCTTCAACAAAATACTCATATATTTCTGCCCAAACTTTATAGTCACTGTTCATAATGTGGGAGAATGTGCTTCAAATGTTTTATTCATTGATGTTTGAGTTTGTTCTTTAAATAACTACTAAAAATGAAGCTCAAAGGTTTATTTCCTAGAAAGTGACAGAATACAGACATAAAAAAGTAAAGAGTGTGGACTTTTATTCTGAAGGAGCTACAGGAAGTGTTGACTTTGTTATAAACAAACTACAGGCAGATCACTAAATGTTAAATAAGATAGATAGGAGAAGCAGCTAATTATTGTTTATGAAAGCAGAAGAGTTGAAATAAAAGAACATCTTCATTACAGACTGAACGCTGAATTCAAACAGAGAAGTAACAACACTTTAATTTATTCTCTGTGAACGTCTGAGCTTCTAGACACTTTTGTCCAAATCTGGATATTTAAACAACAATGAACAAATGATTTTAGTGATAAAGAAATGTCTCCACAGAGAGAAGAAGAGGAGTCATGTTTCTGAGGAGGAGCTGCTGTCCAGATCCAGAACAAGAGCTGGACTGCAGACAGCCAGTCAGACCAGCTCTGTACAAAGTAAGACTGTCCATTTCTCTGTGATGTCTTCAGGTCTGGAAACAGGACTTGTTGTTTTAATACAGGGACACTTGTTGGATGACAATGATGTAAACACACAAAGGTAAAAGGTATCATTTATTCATGCTAAACCTGCTGAATTAAACACATTTTAATAAAAGGTTTTAGTATTTTTACATTCTCAGGGACTTCAAGAATAAAGAGATCAAGTTAAATTAGCTATATTTAACATTCAGATTATATATTAATCAATAAATATCTCATCAACAGATATCATCTCTGTAAAGATATACAGGAGTAAAG
>NW_026549380.1:5000-7789 GCF_027596085.1 Anoplopoma fimbria | reverse complement strand
CGCAGCAGAGTGCTCCAAGTCAGGGTAAACTCTGGGAGTGACAGCGGGTCTTTTAGCACGCTAAAACGGCGTAAAATGACCGGCATCACAGCGTCAAAACACCCGCAGCAGAGTGCTTGGAGTGGGAAACAGTGGTGCCATCAGCCTGTCTCTCCATGCTGCTCCATCCGCGAGAAAATGACCGCGACCGCCGGCTGAAAACGTCCGTAAAAGAGTGCATGAAGTGGGGAAACAGTGGTGCCATCAGCCTGTCTCTCCATGCTGCTCCATCCGCGAGAAAATGACCGCGACCGCCGGCTGAAAACGTCCGTAAAACGAGTGCATGCATGAAGTGGGGAAACAGTGGTGCCATCAGCCTGTCTCTCCATGCTGCTCCATCCGCGAGAAAATGACCGCGACCGCCGGCTGAAAACGTCCGTAAAAGAGTGCATGAAGTGGGGAAACAGTGGTGCCATCAGCCTGTCTCTCCATGCTGCTCCATCCGCGAGAAAATGACCGCGACCGCCGGCTGAAAACGTCCGTAAAAGAGTGCATGAAGTGGGGAAACAGTGGTGCCATCAGCCTGTCTCTCCATGCTGCTCCATCCGCGAGAAAATGACCGCGACCGCCGGCTGAAAACGTCCGTAAAAGAGAGCATGAAGTGGGGAAACAGTGGTGCCATCAGCCTGTCTCTCCATGCTGCTCCATCCGCGAGAAAATGACCGCGACCGCCGGCTGAAAACGTCCGTAAAAGAGTGCATGAAGTGGGGAAACAGTGGTGCCATCAGCCTGTCTCTCCATGCTGCTCCATCCGCGAGAAAATGACCGCGACCGCCGGCTGAAAACGTCCGTAAAAGAGAGTGCATGAAGTGGGGAAACAGTGGTGCAGTCAGCCTGTCTCTCCATGCTGCTCCATCCGCGAGAAAATGACCGCGACCGCCGGCTGAAAACGTCCGTAAAAGAGAGCATGGAGTGGGGAAACAGTGGTGCCATCAGCCTGTCTCTCCATGCTGCTCCATCCGCGAGAAAATGACCGCGACCGCCGGCTGAAAACGTCCGTAAAAGAGAGCATGGAGTGGGGAAACAGTGGTGCCATCAGCCTGTCTCTCCATGCTGCTCCATCCGCGAGAAAATGACCGCGACCGCCGGCTGAAAACGTCCGTAAAAGAGTGCATGAAGTGGGGAAACAGTGGTGCCATCAGCCTGTCTCTCCATGCTGCTCCATCCGCGAGAAAATGACCGCGACCGCCGGCTGAAAACGTCCGTAAAAGAGTGCATGAAGTGGGGAAACAGTGGTGCCATCAGCCTGTCTCTCCATGCTGCTCCATCCGCGAGAAAATGACCGCGACCGCCGGCTGAAAACGTCCGTAAAAGAGAGCATGGAGTGGGGAAACAGTGGTGCCATCAGCCTGTCTCTCCATGCTGCTCCATCCGCGAGAAAATGACCGCGACCGCCGGCTGAAAACGTCCGTAAAGAGAGCATGGAGTGGGGAAACAGTGGTGCCATCAGCCTGTCTCTCCATGCTGCTCCATCCGCGAGAAAATGACCGCGACCGCCGGCTGAAAACGTCCGTAAAAGAGTGCATGAAGTGGGGAAACAGTGGTGCCATCAGCCTGTCTCTCCATGCTGCTCCATCCGCGAGAAAATGACCGCGACCGCCGGCTGAAAACGTCCGTAAAAGAGTGCATGAAGTGGGGAAACAGTGGTGCCATCAGCCTGTCTCTCCATGCTGCTCCATCCGCGAGAAAATGACCGCGACCGCCGGCTGAAAACGTCCGTAAAAGAGAGCATGGAGTGTGTAAACAGTGGTGCCATCAGCCTGTCTCTCCATGCTGCTCCATCCGCGAGAAAATGACCGCGACCGCCGGCTGAAAACGTCCGTAAAAGAGAGTGCATGAAGTGGGGAAACAGTGGTGCAGTCAGCCTGTCTCTCCATGCTGCTCCATCCGCGAGAAAATGACCGCGACCGCCGGCTGAAAACGTCCGTAAAAGAGTGCATGAAGTGGGGAAACAGTGGTGCCATCAGCCTGTCTCTCCATGCTGCTCCATCCGCGAGAAAATGACCGCGACCGCCGGCTGAAAACGTCCGTAAAAGAGAGCATGGAGTGTGTAAACAGTGGTGCCATCAGCCTGCCTCTCCATGCTGCTCCATCCGCGAGAAAATGACCGCGACCGCCGGCTGAAAACGTCCGTAAAAGAGAGCATGGAGTGTGTAAACAGTGGTGCCATCAGCCTGCCTCTCCATGCTGCTCCATCCGCGAGAAAATGACCGCGACCGCCGGCTGAAAACGTCCGTAAAAGAGAGCATGGAGTGGGGAAACAGTGGTGCCATCAGCCTGCCTCTCCATGCTGCTCCATCCGCGAGAAAATGACCGCGACCGCCGGCTGAAAACGTCCGTAAAAGAGAGCATGGAGTGGGGAAACAGTGGTGCCATCAGCCTGTCTCTCCATGCTGCTCCATCCGCGAGAAAATGACCGCGACCGCCGGCTGAAAACGTCCGTAAAAGAGAGAGCATGGAGTGGGGAAACAGTGGTGCCATCAGCCTGCCTCTCCATGCTGCTCCATCCGCGAGAAAATGACCGCGACCGCCGGCTGAAAACGTCCGTAAAAGAGTGCATGAAGCGGCTAAACAGTGGTGCTATCAGCCTCTCCATGCTGCTCCATCCGCGTGGAAATGTTCAAAGTGTTTTAATACGGACAGCGGGTGGTGATTCGCAGGCGTGTCCATCGTCTCTTGTGCCACCTTGCCCGGTTTAAATCGTCGTGATCAGCATAGCGAAAATATGACAGAGTGTTTTACAACGGGTA
>NW_026549379.1:0-519 GCF_027596085.1 Anoplopoma fimbria | reverse complement strand
GGGAAGAGCCAAGTTCAGGGTTATTGTAGTTTATGGACCACAAACTGCAACAGAAAGGCAAGACATGGCCGGCCTTATGGTTCCACACCTTGCCACCAATAGGCAGATTATTTTAGGGGGTGATTTAAATGTTGAGTTGGGCAAGGGGGAGATACCAGCGACGCTTTTATCTCCAACCTAATGTCTAAACATGGTTTGGTAGATGGGGCAAGGGAGGTCAGGCCACAGGTAACTGGGCCCACATGGCGCAACTCAAGGGGCATAGAGAAACGTTTGGATTATGTTTTTTTATCAAAGTCATTGAGCCCTTTGACAGGCAGACTGCTCCCCGCGTACTTCTCCGATCATGATGGTCTTTTGTTGGAAGTGCGCTCATGTGTGCCAGTTTTTGGGCCTGGGTTCTGGCGTCTTAACATCAGTGTCCTGGAGGTGGATTCTTTTAACCAACATCTTCGCTGGTTTTTCAAAGGCCTGGTAGGACTAAGGCCAATGTGTCCTGGAGTGATTGAGTGGTGGGAG
>NW_026549378.1:0-1410 GCF_027596085.1 Anoplopoma fimbria | reverse complement strand
GATTTCCTGTCAGAAAAGACACTTTGGTCTATTTAAGTGCTGAAATGCCTTAAGTAGCAGAAAAGCTGTAAATGCATCTAAAAGTGATGAAAGTATCATGTTTTCATGAAAACACAAGGAAACTAGTTGATATTAGACCAAAGGCCCTTACTTGAAGAAACTCATGTAAAGTATGGTTTCCTGTCAGAAAAGAAACTTTTGGGGTATTTTCAGGCTGAAACGACTTTGTGAGCAAAAAAGCCGGAAATGCATCTAAAAGGATGAAAGCATCATGTTTTCATATGAAAACACAAGGAAACTTGTTGTTATGAGTCCAGAGGCCCTTACTTGAAGAAACTCATGTAAAGTATGAATTCCTTTCAGAAAAGACACTTTTGGGGTATTTTCAAGCTGAAACGACTTTTGTGAGCAAAAAGCCGGAAATGCATCTAAAAGATATGAAAGTATCATGTTTTCAAGGAAACTTGTTATTATGAGTCCAGAGGCCCTTACTTGAAGAAACTCATGTAAAGTATGATTTCATGTTAGAAAAGACACTTTTGGGGTATTTTCAGGCTGAAACGACTTTTGTGAGCAAAAAGCCGAAATGCATCTAAAATTGTTGAAAGTATCATTGTTTTCATGAAATCACAAGGAAACTTGTTATCATGAGTCCAGAGGCCCTTACTTGAAGAAACTCATGTAAAGTATGGTTTCAATGTCAGAAAAGACACTTTTGGGGTATTTTAAGGCTGAAACGACTTTTGTGAGCAAAAAAGCTGTAAATGCATCTAAAATTGATGAAAGTATCATGTTTTCATGAAAACACAAGGAAACTTGTTATCATGAGTCCAGAGGCCCTTACTTGAAGAAACTCATGTAAAGTATGATTTCATGTCAGAAAAGACACTTTTGTGGTGTTTTAAGGCTGAAACGTCTTTTGACAGCAGAAAAGCTGTAAATGCATCTAAAAGTGATGAAAGTATCATGTTTTCATGAAATCACAAGGAAACTAGTTGATATTAGTCCAGAGGCCCTTACTTGAAGAAACTCATGTAAAGTATGGTTTCCTGTCAGATAAGACACTTTTTAGGGTATTTTAAGGCTGAAACGACTTTGTGAGCAGCAAAAAAGCCGGAAATGCATCTAAAAGTGATGAAAGTATCATGTTTTCATGAAAACACAAGGAAACTAGTTGATATTAGTCCAGAGGCCCTTACTTGAAGAAACTCATGTAAAGTATGGTTTCCTGTCAGAAAAGACACTTTTGGGGTATTTTAAGGCTGAAACGTCTTTTGGCAGCAGAAAAGTTGTAAATGCATCTAAAAGTGATGAAAGTATCATGTTTTCATGAAATCACAAGGAAACTTGTTATTATGAGTCCAGAGGCCCTTACTTGAAGAAACTCATGTAAAGTATGATTTCATGTTA
>NW_026549377.1:0-836 GCF_027596085.1 Anoplopoma fimbria | reverse complement strand
CGCTGTGATGCGGTCATTTTACGCCGTTTCACTGCCTTAAAAGACAGATTAAGCCGGATTTCAGCACTAAAATCCTCCGGAAAGCGCCTGCTATTTTTTCCTCCCTGGGCTGCTGGAGGTCATTTTACGCCGTTTTAGTGTGCTAAAAGACCGGCTGGAGGTTGAGCCGGCCGGTCCACCGGTACCGGTACCGTGAAAAACACCGGTAATCCGGCACACCGGTATACAGGAGGATGAGCCGTCCAGATAAACATCCGTGAAAACATCATGACGTGACGTCACTGCACCGCGACTGTGACAAACGAAACATTAAATAAAGATAATAAAACATTAAACAAAGATTTAAAAATAAGAACTTGAAAATGTAAATATATATACATATATATATATATATATATATATAAATATATTGTGTTTTATATGTATGAACAAATGTCTCAATAAAGTTATTGAATTAAAAAAAAATTAAAAATTAAAATTAAAAAAAAATTAAAATTAAAATTAAAAAATAAATAAATAAATAAAATCTACCCGGCATGCAATGCGCGGTGATCGCCGGAACCTATTTCCCGGTCACCGGGATTCTACCGGGACGCCTCCTCTAGCTCCCAGACGGCTCAACCTCCTCTAGCTATGCTAGCTATAGGAGGTTGAGCCGGCTGATCCACGGTACCCGGTACCGTGAAAAACACCGGTAATCCGGCACACCGGTATACAGGAGGATGAGCCGTCCAGATAAACATCCGTGAAAACATCATGACGTGACGTCACTGCACCGCGACTGTGACAAACGCGAAACATTAAATAAAGATAATAAAACATTAAATAAAGATAAT
>NW_026549376.1:0-561 GCF_027596085.1 Anoplopoma fimbria | reverse complement strand
AGTTTAAAAAAAGTCATACTATAGTATACTTGAAAACTGTCATAGCATAGTATGTCGAAAAAAGTCATAGTTTTAGTAGGTCCAAAACTGTCATAGCATAGTATGTCGAAGAAAATTGAAAAAAAAGTCATACTATAGTATGTCGAAAAAAGTCAAAAGAAAGGTTATACTATAGTATGTCAAAAAAGTCATAGTATGGTATGTCAAAACTGTCATAGCATAGTATGTCGAAAAAAATTGGAAAAAAAGTCATACTATAGTATGTCGAAAAAAGTCAAAAAAAAAGGGTCATACTATAGTATGTCGAAAAGTAAAAAAAAAGGTTATACTATAGTATGTGTCAGAAAAAGTCATATTATGGTATGTCCAAAACTGTCATAGCATAGTATGTCGGGAAGAAAATTGAAAAAAAAGTCATACTATAGTATGTCCAAAAAAGTCAAAAAAGGGTCATACTACAGTATGTCAGAAAAGTCATAGTATGGTATGTCAAAAACTGTCATAGCATAGTATGTCGAAAAAGTCATAGTATGGTATGTCCAAAACTGTCAGCATAGTATG
>NW_026549375.1:0-4500 GCF_027596085.1 Anoplopoma fimbria | reverse complement strand
GGTGTTTTTCACGGTACCGGTACCGGTGGACCGGCCGGCTCAACCTCCAGCCGGTCTTTTAGCACACTAAAACGGCGTAAAATGACCTCCAGCAGCCCAGGGAGGAAAAAAATAGCAGGCGCTTTCCGGAGGATTTTAGTGCTGAAATCCGGCTGAATCTGTCTTTTAAGGCAGTGAAACGGCGTAAAATGACCGGCATCACAGCGTCAAAACACCCGCAGCAGAGTGCTCCAAGTCAGGGTAAACTCTGGGAGTGACAGCGGGTCTTTTAGCACACTAAAACGGCGTAAAATGAACCGACACAACCATGCTGCTCCATCCGCCTAAAAAATGACCGCGACCGCCAGCTGAAAACGTCCGTAAAAGAGAGCATGAAGTGGCTAAACAGTGGTGCCATCAGCCTGTCTCTCCATGCTGCTGAATCCGCGTGAAAATGACCGCGACCGCGGGCTGAAAACGGAAGGATAGCATAGCTAGAGGAGGTTGAGCCGTCCGGGAGCTAGAGGAGCCGTCCCGGTAGAATCCCGGTGACCGGGAAATAGGTTCCGGCGATCACCGCGCATTGCATGCCGGGTAGATTTTATTTATTTATTTATTTTTTAATTTTAATTTTTAATTTTTTTTTTAATTTTAATTTTTAATTTTTTTTAATTCAATAACTTTATTGAGACATTTGTTCATACATATAAAACACAATATATTATATATATATATATATATATATATATGTATATATTTACATTTTCAAGTTCTTATTTTTAAGATCTTAAGTTGATGCCACGAAGGCTGAAACATCATCTATTATCTTTATTTAATGTTTTATTCTATTCATTTAATGTTTCATTATCTTTATTAAATGTTATATTCTCTTTATTTAATGTTTCATTCTCTTTATTTAATGTTTTATTATCTTCATTTAATGTTTTATTCTCTTTGTTTAATGTTTTAATATCTTTATTTAATGTTTTATTCTATTTATTTAATGTTTCATTCTCTTTATTTAATGTTTTAATATCTTTATTTAATGTTTTAATATCTTTATTTAATGTTTTCTTATCTTTATTTAATGTTTCGCGTTTGTCACAGTCGCGGTGCAGTGACGTCACGTCATGATGTTTTCACGGATGTTTATCTGGACGGCTCATCCTCCTGTATACCGGTGTGCCGGATTACCGGTGTTTTTCACGGTACCGGTACCGGTGGACCGGCCGGCTCAACCTCCAGCCGGTCTTTTAGCACACTAAAACGGCGTAAAATGACCTCCAGCAGCCCAGGGAGGAAAAAAATAGCAGGCGCTTTCCGGAGGATTTTAGTGCTGAAATCCGGCTGAATCTGTCTTTTAAGGCAGTGAAACGGCGTAAAATGACCGGCATCACAGCGTCAAAACACCCGCAGCAGAGTGCTCCAAGTCAGGGTAAACTCTGGGAGTGACAGCGGGTCTTTTAGCACACTAAAACGGCGTAAAATGAACCGACACAACCATGCTGCTCCATCCGCCTAAAAAATGACCGCGACCGCCAGCTGAAAACGTCCGTAAAAGAGAGCATGAAGTGGCTAAACAGTGGTGCCATCAGCCTGTCTCTCCATGCTGCTGAATCCGCGTGAAAATGACCGCGACCGCGGGCTGAAAACGGAAGGATAGCATAGCTAGAGGAGGTTGAGCCGTCCGGGAGCTAGAGGAGCCGTCCCGGTAGAATCCCGGTGACCGGGAAATAGGTTCCGGCGATCACCGCGCATTGCATGCCAGGTAGTTTTTATTTTATTTTATTTTTTAAATTCAATAACTTTCTTGAGACATTTGTTCATACATATAAACGAAAGATCATTATCTTTATTTAATGTTTTATTATCTTTATTTAATGTTTCGCGTTTGTCACAGTCGCGGTGCAGTGACGTCACGTCATGATGTTTTCACGGATGTTTATCTGGACGGCCCGGTACCGGTGGACCGGCCCGGCTCAACCTCCAGCCGGTCTTTTAGCACACTAAAACGGCGTAAAATGACCTCCAGCAGCCCAGGGAGGAAAAAAATAGCAGGCGCTTTCGGAGGATTTTAGTGCTGAAATCCGGCTGAATCTGTCTTTTAAGGCAGTGAAACGGCGTAAAATGACCGGCATCACAGCGTCAAAACACCCGCAGCAGAGTGCTCCAAGTCAGGGTAAACTCTGGGAGTGACAGCGGGTCTTTTAGCACACTAAAACGGCGTAAAATGAACCGACACAACCATGCTGCTCCATCCGCCTAAAAAATGACCGCGACCGCCAGCTGAAAACGTCCGTAAAAGAGAGCATGAAGTGGCTAAACAGTGGTGCCATCAGCCTGTCTCTCCATGCTGCTGAATCCGCGTGAAAATGACCGCGACCGCGGGCTGAAAGCGGAAGGATAGCATAGCTAGAGGAGGTTGAGCCGTCCGGGAGCTAGAGGAGCCGTCCCGGTAGAATCCGGTGACCGGGAAATAGGTTCCGCGATCACCGCGGATTGCATGCCAGGTAGTTTTTATTTTATTTTATTTTTTAAATTCAATAACTTTCTTGAGACATTTGTTCATACATATAAGCGAAAGATCATTATCTTTATTTAATGTTTTATTATCTTTATTTAATGTTTTAGCGTTTGTCACAGTCGCGGTGCAGTGGCGTCACGTCATGATGTTTTCACGGATGTTTATCTGGACGGCTCATCCTCCTGTATACCGGTGTGCCGGATTACCGGTGTTTTTCACGGTACCGGTACCGGTGGACCGGCCGCTCAACCTCCTATAGCTAGCATAGCTAGAGGAGGTTGAGCCCCGTCTGGGAAACTAGAGGAGGCGTCCCGGTAGAATCCGGTGACCGGGAAATAGGTTCCCGGCGATCACCGCGCATTGCATGCGGGTAGATTTTATTTATTTATTTATTTTTTAATTTTAATTTTTAATTTTTTTTTTAATTTTAATTTTTAATTTTTTTTAATTCAATAACTTTATTGAGACATTTGTTCATACATATAAAACACAATATATTTATATATATATATATATATGTATATATTTACATTTTCAAGTTCTTATTTTTAAGATCTTAAGTTGATGCCACGAAGGCTGAAACATCATCTATTATCTTTATTTAATGTTTTATTCTATTCATTTAATGTTTCATTATCTTTATTAAATGTTATATTCTCTTTATTTAATGTTTCATTCTCTTTATTTAATGTTTTATTATCTTCATTTAATGTTTTATTCTCTTTGTTTAATGTTTTAATATCTTTATTTAATGTTTTATTCTATTTATTTAATGTTTCATTCTCTTTATTTAATGTTTTAATATCTTTATTTAATGTTTTAATATCTTTATTTAATGTTTTCTTATCTTTATTTAATGTTTCGCGTTTGTCACAGTAGCGGTGCAGTGACGTCACGTCATGATGTTTTCACGGATGTTTATCTGGACGGCTCATCCTCCTGTATACCGGTGTGCCGGATTACGGTGTTTTTCACGGTACCGGTACCGGTGGACGACATTCAACCTCCAGCCGGTCTTTTAGCACACTAAAACGGCGTAAAATGACCTCCAGCAGCCCAGGGAGGAAAAAATAGCAGGCGCTTTCCGGAGGATTTTAGTGCTGAAATCCGGCTGAATCTGTCTTTTAAGGCAGTGAAACGGCGTAAAATGACCGGCATCACAGCGTCAAAACACCCGCAGCAGAGTGCTCCAAGTCAGGGTAAACTCTGGGAGTGACAGCGGGTCTTTTTAGCACACTAAAACGGCGTAAAATGAACCGACACAACCATGCTGCTCCATCCGCCTAAAAAATGACCGCGACCGCCAGCTGAAAACGTCCGTAAAAGAGAGCATGAAGTGGCTAAACAGTGGTGCCATCAGCCTGTCTCTCCATGCTGCTGAATCCGCGTGAAAATGACCGCGACCGCGGGCTGAAAACGGAAGGATAGCATAGCTAGAGGAGGTTGAGCCGTCCGGGAGCTAGAGGAGCCGTCCGGTAGAATCCCGGTGACCGGAAATAGGTTCCGGCGATCACCGCGGATTGCATGCCAGGTAGTTTTTATTTTATTTTATTTTTTAAATTCAATAACTTTCTTGAGACATTTGTTCATACATATAAACGAAAGATCATTATCTTTATTTAATGTTTTATTATCTTTATTTAATGTTTCGCGTTTGTCACAGTCGCGGTGCAGTGACGTCACGTCATGATGTTTTCACGGATGTTTATCTGGACGGCTCATCCTCCTGTATACCGGTGTGCCGGATTACCGGTGTTTTTCACGGTACCGGTACCGGTGGACCGACCGGCTCAACCTCCTCTAGCTAGCATAGCTAGCATAGGAGGTTGAGCCGTCTGGGAAACTAGAGGAGGCGTCCCGGTAGAATCCGGTGACCGGGAAATAGGTTCAGCGATCACCGCGCATTGCATGCCGGGTAGATTTTATTTATTTATTTATTTTTTAATTTTAATTTTTAATTTTTTTTTTAATTTTAATTTTTAATTTTTTTAATTCAA
>NW_026549374.1:0-537 GCF_027596085.1 Anoplopoma fimbria | reverse complement strand
CATTAAATGAAGATAATAGATGATATTGCAGCCTTCGTGGCATCAACTTAAGAACTTAAAAATAAGAACTTGAAAATTTAAATATATACATATAAATATATTGTGTTTTATATGTATGAACAAATGTCTCAATAAAGTTAGTGAATTTAAAAAACAGGAGGCTGAGCCGTCCAGATAAACATCCGTGAAAACATCATAACGTGACGTCACTGCACCGCGACTGTGACAAACGCGAAACATTAAATAAAGATAATAAAACATTAAATGAAGATAATAGATGATATTGCAGCCTTCGTGGCATCAACTTAAGATCTTAAAAATAAGAACTTGAAAATTTAAATATATACATATATATATAAATATATTTGTGTTTTATATGTATGAACAAATGTCTCAATAAAGTTAGTGAATTTAAAAAAATATATATATAATAAAACATTAAATAAAGAGAATGAAACATTAAATAAAGAAAATGAAACATTAAATAAAGATAATGAAACATTAATTAAATGAAGAGAATAAAATAAAGATTAAATA
>NW_026549373.1:0-845 GCF_027596085.1 Anoplopoma fimbria | reverse complement strand
AGCGAGGATATTTTACCAAAGTGAGGATATTTTTCAAAAGTGAGGATATTTTTCAAAAGTATAGACATTTTACTAAAGGGATGATATTTTCCAAAAGTGAGGATATTTTAGTGAAGCGAGGATATTTTACCAAAGTGAGGATATTTTTCAAAAGTGAGATTATTTTACCAAGGTGAGGATGTTTTACCAAAGTGAGGATATTTTTAGAAAGTGAGGATATTTTTAAAAAGTAAGGATATTTTTCAAAAGTGTAGATATTTTACTAAAGTGAGGATATTTTTAAAAGTGAGGATATGTAGATATTTTTCAAAAAGTGAGGATATTTTTAAAAATTGTAGATATTTTACTAAAGTGAGGATATTTTTAAAAGTGAGGATATTTTTCAAAAGTGAGGATATTTTTCAAAAGATATATTTTTCAAAAGTGAGGAAAAGTGAGGATATTTTCCAAAATTGGAGATATTTTTCAAAAGTGAGGATATTTTTCAAAAGTGTAGATATTTTAGTAAAGCGAGGATATTTTACCAAAGTGAGGATATTTTTCAAAAGTGAGGATATTTTTCAAAAGTATAGACATTTTACTAAAGGGATGATATTTTTCAAAAGTGAGGATATTTTAGTGAAGCGAGGATATTTTACCAAAGTGAGGATATTTTTCAAAAGTGACGATATTTTTCAAAATTGTAGATATTTTACTAAAGCGAGGATATTTTACCAAAGTGAGGATATTTTTCAAAAGTGAGGATATTTTTCAAAAGTATAGACATTTTACTAAAGGGATGATATTTTTCAAAAGTGAGGATATTTTCCAAAGTGAGGATATTTTTCAAAAGTATAGACATTTTA
>NW_026549372.1:0-638 GCF_027596085.1 Anoplopoma fimbria | reverse complement strand
TTTGGTACTTTTATATGAATCAAATTATTATTTTATATATATATAAAAAGATATATATATTCTTTCTTTTTTTCATTTTTTTTTCTTTTATTTTATTTTATTTTATTTTATTTCCAATCTTGGTTTGTTGGCTAGGTGGGCTGTGTGGATGCCCAATGCTTGCAGTCAAGGTTTATAAATATTATATTTTTCTCCTGATAGCATTTTCCCGAAAAATAATGATTTGGTACTTTTATATGAATCAAATTATTTTATATATATATAAAGATATATATATTCTTTCTTTTTTTCATTTTTTTTTTCATTTTTTTTATTTTATTTTATTTTATTTTATTTTATTTTTTATTTCCAATCTTGGTTTGTTGGCTAGGGTGGGCTGTGTGGGATGCCCATGCTTGCAGTCAAGGTTTATAAATATTATATTTTTCTCCTGATAGCATTTTCCCGAAAAATAATAATTTGGTACTTTTATATGAATCAAATTATTATTTTATATATATATAAAGATATATATATTCTTTCTTTTTTTCATTTTATTTTTTTTCATTTTTTTTTTTTTATATTTTATTTTTATTTATTTATTTTATTTTATTTCCAATCTAGTTTATTGGCTTAGGTGGCTGTGTGGGATGCCCATG
>NW_026549371.1:0-1452 GCF_027596085.1 Anoplopoma fimbria | reverse complement strand
CCTTTTCCGGGCGAGGTGCCACTACCTTGCATCGTCCGATTCATTGAGGTTTTGTGAACCTTTTTATCATGTGATAAGATAAATTCTGACCTGGTTCAAAGCAGACTTTTCTCACTGGCGTTGTTTCCTGGCGATTTGCAGGAACTGTGAGGTAGTGACTCATCTGTGAAAAAGTAACAAATGTTTGTCAGGACTGACTTCATCTCATATCTTAATACCAACCAGTAATCAGAAACTTTAATTAAAAGACATAAAACGACATGATAAATTAAACTGAACTGACATTTAGTTTTACTTCATTCATTCTAACTGAATTGTAGGACAAACCAACAAACAGACATTTGGGTTCAGTTAGTTAATACCACAGATAATGGGATTACAAAATGATTACATTCTTTAAACCATAAATAGGGTTTAAAGAATGGATGAAGGATCATTAACTACATCTATGAATAGGGTCACATGCAGCAGCTAATTCTAGAAACAGACAATCTATTTTCTTGTATTTCACAGTTCAAACACTCACAAACAGAATCCAAGGTGGTGTTAAACTCACCCTCCCCCTCTCCATCTCCACCCGCTGCTTCCTGAAGCGGACTTCACTAACGCGTGTCCTCAAACTGGTCCATGAACAGGTCGTGTCTCGCTTACACGAAGCTGAGAAGAAAAAAACATGGAGGACAGCATCAGAAATACTTACTTTGTGACAACCCATTAATATGATTTGATATGATACGTTTCCACCCTCTGTCTGGTATTCTGCAGGTTGGCTCGCAGAATCTTTCTGATCTCCTGCTCACGACTCTTTGAGATGCTCGGGATCGCCCGTCCTCTTGCCGGCCCTTTAGGCTGAATGTTTCTGTGGATCACACATCCCATTTATCACTACTTAAAACAATACACTTTGGGGGCTTAACAGAATTGCACTTAATGTGCATCTATTGGTTTATAACCTTATTGTAGTTTGTGAGGCCGTACTTTTATACTTTTTAGGTAAACTTATGAAGTTATTCAAAAGGAAAGGAAACCATAAAGAAATACATTTTGTTTGTGAAGCATAAATGTTTTTTGACAGATCCGACCTCAAGTTTGGGAACCGCTGATCCTATTATGGCCGAAAGTCTGCACGTTTTCTTTTTGCTCATGCAATGTTTTGTATTCACTGCAGTAAATAAAATAGTACTCCAGTCAAAAAATCATTCTATTCAGAATAAGATTTTTTGCCAAGTAAATTTTTACATTAAAAGGAATTTGCTTAGTATTTTGGTGCTTAACAATAAATATCTTGAGAAAACAAAAAAACAGTACTACAAAAGTCAAGAATGATAAATAAAAGATTCATCATATATCTGTATATCATTTCATAAGGAGCTGTACAGTGTTTGAAACATAGTGAGAAACCGTATAAAGTAAAAATAATATGTGCAATGTGCTGAGTTAAAGTAACATTTT
>NW_026549370.1:0-2374 GCF_027596085.1 Anoplopoma fimbria | reverse complement strand
AATGCATCACTTTGAGATGCATTTACAGCTTTTCTGCTGCAAAAAGACGTTTCAGCCTTAAAATACCCCAAAAGTGTCTTTTCTGACAGGAAACCATACTTTACATGAGTTTCTTCAAGTAAGGGCCCTGGACTCATAATAACAAGTTTCCTTGTGTTTTCATGAAAACATGATACTTTCATCACTTTTAGATGAATTTAAAGCTTTTCTACTGCAAAAAGACGTTTCAGCCTTAAAATACCCCAAAAGTGTCTTTTCTAACCGGAATTCATACTTTACATGAGTTTCTTCAAGTAAGGGCCTCTGGACTCATAATAACAAGTTTCCTTATGTTTTCATGTAAATTCATCACTTTTAGATGCATTGTCTTTTCTGACAGGAAACCAGCTTTTCTGCTGCAAAATGCATTTACAGACGTTTCAGCCTTAAAATACCCCAAAAGTGTCTTTTCTGACAGGAAACCATACTTTACATGAGTTTCTTCAAGTAAGGGCCCTGGACTCATAATAACAAGTTTCCTTGTGTTTTCATGAAAACATGATACTTTCATCACTTTTAGATGAATTTAAAGCTTTTCTACTGCAAAAAGAATTTAAAGCTTTTCTACTGCAAAAAGACGTTTCAGCCTTAAAATACCCCAAAAGTGTCTTTTCTGACAGGAAACCATACTTTACATGAGTTTCTTCAAGTAAGGGCCTCTGGACTCATAATTAACAAGTTTCCTTGTGTTTTCATGTAAATGATCATCACTTTTAGATGCATTTACAGCTTTTCTGCTGCAAAAAGACGTTTCAGCCTTAAAATACCCCAAAAGTGTCTTTTCTGACAGGAAACCATACTTTACATGAGTTTCTTCAAGTAAGGGCCTCTGGACTCATTTACTTGTGTTTTCATGTAAATGCATCACTTTTAGATGCATTTACAGCTTTTCTGCTGCAAAAAGACGTTTCAGCCTTAAAATACCCCAAAAGTGTCTTTTCTGACAGGAATTCATACTTTACATGAGTTTCTTCAAGTAAGGGCCTCTGGACTCATTTACTTGTGTTTTCATGTAAATGCATCACTTTTAGATGCATTTACAGCTTTTCTGCTGCAAAAAGACGTTTCAGCCTTAAAATACCCCAAAAGTGTCTTTTCTGACAGGAAACCATACTTTACATGAGTTTCTTCAAGTAAGGGCCCTGGACTCATAATAACAAGTTTCCTTGTGTTTTCATGAAAACATGATACTTTCATCACTTTTAGATGAATTTAAAGCTTTTCTACTGCAAAAAGACGTTTCAGCCTTAAAATACCCCAAAAGTGTCTTTTCTGACAGGAATTCATACTTTACATGCGTTTCTTCAAGTAAGGGCCTCTGGACTCATAATAACAAGTTTCCTTATGTTTTCATGTAAATTCATCACTTTTAGATGCATTTACAGCTTTTCTGCTGCAAAAAGACGTTTCAGCCTTAAAATACCCCAAAAGTGTCTTTTCTGACAGGAAACCATACTTTACATGAGTTTCTTCAAGTAAGGGCCTCTGGACTCATTTACTTGTGTTTTAATGGAAATGCATCACTTTTAGATGCATTTACAGCTTTTCTGCTGCAAAAAGACGTTTCAGCCTTAAAATACCCCAAAAGTGTCTTTTCTGACAGGAAACCATACTTTACATGAGTTTCTTCAAGTAAGGGCCCTGGACTCATAATAACAAGTTTCCTTGTGTTTTCATGAAAAATGATACTTTCATCACTTTTAGATGCATTTACAGCTTTTCTGCTGCAAAAAGACGTTTCAGCCTTAAAATACCCCAAAAGTGTCTTCTCTGAAAGGAATTCATACTTTACATGAGTTTCTTCAAGTAAGGGCCTCTGGACTCATTTACTTGTGTTTTCATGTAAATGCATCACTTTGAGATGCATTTACAGCTTTTCTGCTGCAAAAAGACGTTTCAGCCTTAAAATACCCCAAAAGTGTCTTTTCTGACAGGAAACCATACTTTACATGAGTTTCTTCAAGTAAGGGCCCTGGACTCATAATAACAAGTTTCCTTGTGTTTTCATGAAAACATGATACTTTCATCACTTTTAGATGAATTTAAAGCTTTTCTACTGCAAAAAGACGTTTCAGCCTTAAAATACCCCAAAAGTGTCTTTTCTAACCGGAATTCATACTTTACATGAGTTTCTTCAAGTAAGGGCCTCTGGACTCATAATAACAAGTTTCCTTATGTTTTCATGTAAATTCATCACTTTTAGATGCATTTACAGCTTTTCTGCTGCAAAAAGACGTTTCAGCCTTAAAATACCCCAAAAGTGTCTTTTCTGACAGGAAACCATACTTTACATGAGTTTCTTCAAGTAAGGGCCTCTGGACTCATTTACTTGTGT
>NW_026549369.1:0-3097 GCF_027596085.1 Anoplopoma fimbria | reverse complement strand
GTCCACCGGTACCGGTACCGTGAAAAACACCGATAATAAAACATTAAACAAAGATATTAAAACATTAAATAAAGATATTAAAACATTAAATAAAGAGAATGAAACATTAAATAAATAGAATAAAACATTAAATAAAGATATTAAAACATTAAACAAAGAGAATAAAACATTAAATGAAGATAATAAAACATTAAATAAAGAGAATGAAACATTAAATAAAGAGAATATAACATTTAATAAAGATAATGAAACATTAAATAAATAGAATAAAACATTAAATAAAGATAATAGATGATGTTTCAGCCTTCGTGGCATCAACTTAAGATCTTAAAAATAAGAACTTGAAAATGTAAATATATACATATATATATATATATATATATATATAATATATTGTGTTTTATATGTATGAACAAATGTCTCAATAAAGTTATTGAATTAAAAAAAAAAAAAAATTAAAATTAAAAAAAAAAAAAATTAAAAATTAAAATTAAAAAATAAATAAATAAATAAAATCTACCCGGCATGCAATGCGCGGTGATCGCCGGAACCTATTTCCCGGTCACCGGGATTCTACCGGGGCGCCTCCTCTAGCTCCCAGACGGCTCAACCTCCTCTAGCTATGCTAGCTATAGGAGGTTGAGCCGGCCCGTCCACCACGGTACCGGTACCGTGAAAAACACCGGTAATCCGGCACACCGGTATACAGGAGGATGAGCCGTCCAGATAAACATCCGTGAAAACATCATGACGTGACGTCACTGCACCGTGACTGTGACAAACGCGAAACATTAAATAAAGATAATAAAACATTAAATAAAGATAATGATCTTTCGTTTATATGTATGAACAAATGTCTCAAGAAAGTTATTGAATTTAAAAAAATAAAATAAAATAAAAACTACCCGGCATGCAATGCGCGGTGATCGCCGGAACCTATTTCCCGGTCACCGGGATTCTACCGGGACGGCTCCTCTAGCTCCCGGACGGCTCAACCTCCTCTAGCTATGCTATCCTTCCGTTTTCAGCCCGCGGTCGCGGTCATTTTCACGCGGATTCAGCAGCATGGAGAGACAGGCTGATGGCACCACTGTTTAGCCACTTCATGCTCTCTTTTACGGACGTTTTCAGCCGGCGGTCGCGGTCATTTTAGGCGGATGGAGCAGCATGGTTGTTTCGGTTCATTTTACGCCGTTTTAGTGTGCTAAAAGACCCGCTGTCACTCCCAGAGTTTACCCTGACTTGGAGCACTCTGCTGCGGGTGTTTTGACGCTGTGATGCCGGTCATTTTACGCCGTTTCACTGCCTTAAAAGACAGATTAAGCCGGTTTCAGCACTAAAATCCTCCGGAAAGCGCCTGCTATTTTTCCTCCCTGGGCTGCTGGAGGTCATTTTACGCCGTTTTAGTGTGCTAAAAGACCGGCTGGAGGTTGAGCCGGCCGGTCCACGGTACCGGTACCGTGAAAAACACCGGTAATCCGGCACACCGGTATACAGGAGGATGAGCCGTCCAGATAAACATCCGTGAAAACATCATGACGTGACGTCACTGCAAATGACTGTGACAAATATATATATATTAAATAAAAATATAATAATGAACAAATGTCTCAATAAAGTTATTGAATTAAAAAAAATTAAAAATTAAAATTAAAAAAAAATTAAAATTAAAATTAAAAAATAAATAAATAAATAAAATCTACCCGGCATGCAATGCGCGGTGATCGCCGGAACCTATTTCCCGGTCACCGGGATTCTACCGGGACGCCTCCTCTAGCTCCCAGACGGCTCAGCCTCCTCTAGCTATGCTAGCTATAGGAGGTTTAGCCCATTTTCCACCCGGTACCGGTACCGTGAAAAACACCGGTAATCCGGCACACCGGTATACAGGAGGATGAGCCGTCCAGATAAACATCCGTGAAAACATCATGACGTGACGTCACTGCACCGTGACTGTGACAAACGCGAAACATTAAATAAAGATAATAAAACATTAAATAAAGATAATGATCTTTCGTTTATATGTATGAACAAATGTCTCAAGAAAGTTATTGAATTTAAAAAAATAAAATAAAATAAAAACTACCCGGCATGCAATGCGCGGTGATCGCCGGAACCTATTTCCCGGTCACCGGGATTCTACCCGGGACGGCTCCTCTAGCTCCCGGACGGCTCAACCTCCTCTAGCTATGCTATCCTTCCGTTTTCAGCCCGCGGTCCACATTTTCACGCGGATTCAGCAGCATGGAGAGACAGGCTGATGGCACCACTGTTTAGCCACTTCATGCTCTCTTTTACGGACGTTTTCAGCCGGCGGTCGCGGTCATTTTTAGGCGGATGGAGCAGCATGGTTGTTTCGGTTCATTTTACGCCGTTTTAGTGTGCTAAAAGACCCGCTGTCACTCCCAGAGTTTACCCTGATGGAGCACTCTGCTGCGGGTGTTTTGACAACTGTGATGCCGGTCATTTTACGCCGTTTCACTGCCTTAAAAGACAGATTAAGCCGGATTTCAACTAAAATCCTCCGGAAAGCGCCTGCTATTTTTTCCTCCCTGGGCTGCTGGAGGTCATTTTACGCCGTTTTAGTGTGCTAAAAGACCGGCTGGAGGTTGAGCCGGCCGGTCCACCGGTACCGGTACCGTGAAAAACACGGTAATCCGGCACACCGGTATACAGGAGGATGAGCCGTCCAGATAAACATCCGTGAAAACATCATGACAAAGCGTCACTGCACGGACTTGAAAATGTAAATAAACATATATTAAATATATATATATATATATAAATATATAAATAAAGATATGATTTTGTTTTATATGTATGAACAAATGTCTCAATAAAGTTATTGAATTAAAAAAAATTAAAAATTAAAATTAAAAAAAAAATTAAAAAAAAATTAAAATTAAAAAATAAATAAATAAATAAAATCCGGCATGCAATGCGCGGTGATCGCTCGGAACCTATTTCCCGGTCACGGGATTCTACCGGAGGTCCTCTAGCTCCCAGACGGCTCAACCTCCTCTTAGCTATGCTAAAAGACCGGCTGGAGGTTGAGCCGGCCGGTCCACGGTACCGGTACCGTGAAAAACACCGGTAA
>NW_026549368.1:0-2500 GCF_027596085.1 Anoplopoma fimbria | reverse complement strand
CTACTACTACTACTAGAGTAGTACTACTACTACTTCAAGACTACTACTACTACTACTACTACTACTACTACTACTACTACTAAAAGTACTACTACTACTACTACTACAGAGTACTACTACTACTACTACTACTACTACTACCACAAAGTACTACTACTACTACAAGTACTACTACTACTACTACTGCTACTACAAGACTACTACTACTACTACTACTACTTCTACTACTACTACTACTCCTACTTCTACTACTACAACAAGAGTACTTCTACTACTACTACTAGAGGACTTCGACTACAAAGTACTACTACTACTACAAGAGTACTACTACTACTACTACTACAAGACTACTACTACTACTACTACTACTTCAGTTACTAACTACAAGGTAGTACTACTTGTAGTACTACTACTACTTGCAAGAGTACTACCTTAGTAGTAGTAGAAGTACTTCTACTAGTAGTAGTACTTCTACTTGTACATAGTAGTAGTAGTAGTAGTACTCTTGTAGCAGTAGTAGAAGTACTCTACTTAGTTGTAGTAGTACTACTTGTTGTAGTAGTAGTACTCTTGTAAGTAGTAGTAGTAGTACTAGTAGATTAGTACTCTTGTAGTAGTAGTAGTAGTAGTACTCTTGTAGTAGTAGTATAAGTACTCCTGTAGTAGTAGTAGTACTACTTGTTGTAGTAGTACTACTCTTGTTGTAGTAGTACTCCTTGTACTCTTGTAGTAGTAGTGGAGTACTGTTGTAGTAGTTGTAGTAGTAGTACTCTTGTAGTAGTTGTAGTAGTACCTTGTAGTAGTTTTGTACTCTAGTAATTAGTAGTAGTACTCTTGTAGTAGTAGTAGTAGCTACTCTTGTAGTAGTAGTACTCTTAGTAGTAGCAGTAGTAGTAGTACTCTTGTAGTAGTACTACCTTGTAGGAGGAGTAGTAGTAGTAGTGGTACTACTTGTAGTAGTAGTAGTAATGTACTCTTGTAGTAGTAGTACTCTAGTAGTAGTAGTAGTACTCTTGTAGTAGTAGTTGTAGTAGTTAGTAGTACTCTTGTAAGTAGTAGTAGTAGCAGTGTCTTAGTAGTAGTAGTAGTAGTAGTTGTAGTACTCTTGTAGTAGTAGTACTAGTAGTAGTACTAGTTGTAGTAGTAGTAGTAGTACTCTTGTAGTAGTAGTAGTAATCTTGTTGTAGTAGTACTCTTGTAGTAGTAGTAGTACTCTTTAGTAGTAGTAGTAGTTCTTGTAGTAGTAGTACTAGTACTTGTTGTTAGTAGTAGTACTTTTGTAGTAGTAGTAGTAGTAGTACTCCTGTAGTAGTAGTAGTAGTAGTACTCTTGTAGTAGTAGTAGTAGTACTCTTGTAGTAGTAGTAGTACTAGTTGTAGTAGTAGTAGTTGTAGTAGTAGTAGTGTTAGTAGTAGTAGTAGTACTCTTGAAGTCGAAGTCCTCTAGTAGTAGTAGTAGTAGTACTCTTGTTGTAGTAGTAGTACTCCTGTAGGAGTAGTAGTAGTACTCTTGTAGTAGTAGTAGTAGTAGTAGTAGTAGTACTCTTGTAGTAGCATTCTTGTAGTAGTAGTAGTATTACTCTTGTGGTAGTAGTAGTATAAGTACTCCTGTAGTAGTAGTAGTAGTACTCTTGTTGTAGTAGTAGTACTCTTGTTGTAGTAGTACTCCTGTAGTAGTAGTAGTTGTGGTAGTAGTAGTAGTTGTAGTAGTAGTAGTACTCTTGTAGTAGTAGTAGTAGTACTCTTGTAGTAGTAGTAGTAGTACTACTCTTGTAGTAGTAGTAGTAGTAGTAGTACTCTTGTAGTAGTTGTAGTAGTAGTACTTTTGTAGTAGTAGTAGTAGTACTTTTGTAGTAGTAGTAGTAGTAGTAGTAGTAGTAGTACTCTTGTAGTAGTAGTAGTAGAAGTACTCTTGCAGTAGTAGTAGTAGTAGTACTCTTGTAGTAGTAGTAGTAGTACTCTTGTAGTAGTAGTAGTTGTAGTACTAGCAGTAGTAGTAGTACTCTTGTAGTAGTAGTAGTAGTAGTAGTCTTGTAGTAGTAGTAGTAGTAGTAGTCTTAGTAGTAGTAGTACTCTTGTAGTAGTAGTAGTAGTACTCTAGTAGTAGTAGTAGTTAGTAGTAGTAGTAGTAGTAGTCTTGTAGTAGTAGTCCTCTTAGTAGTAGTAGTACTCTTGTAGTAGTAGTACTCTTGTAGTAGTAGTAGTAGTACTCTTGTAGTATTTGTAGTAGTAGTACTTTTGTAGTAGTAGTAGTACTTTTGTAGTAGTAGTACTCTTGTAGTAGTAGTAAGCACTCTTGTAGTAGTAGTAGTAGTAGTAGTACTCTTGTAGTAGTAGTAGTACTCTTGTAGTAGTAGTAGTAGTAGTAGTAGTAGTACTCTTGTAGTAGTAGTAGTAGTTGTAGTAGTAGTAGTCTTTGTAGTAGTAGTAGTAGTACTCTTGTAGTAGTAGTAGTAGAGTACTCTCTGTAGTAGTAGTAGTAGAAGTACTAGCTTGTAGTA
>NW_026549367.1:0-805 GCF_027596085.1 Anoplopoma fimbria | reverse complement strand
GCAGCATGGAGAGACAGGCTGATGGCACCACTGTTTAGCCACTTCATGCTCTCTTTTACGGACGTTTTCAGCCGGCGGTCGCGGTCATTTTTAGGCGGATGGAGCAGCATGGTTGTTTCGGTTCATTTTACGCCGTTTTAGTGTGCTAAAAGACCCGCTGTCACTCCCAGAGTTTACCCTGACTTGGAGCACTCTGCTGCGGGTGTTTTGACGCTGTGATGCCGGTCATTTTACGCCGTTTCACTGCCTTAAAAGACAGATTAAGCCGGTTTCAGCACTAAAATCCTCCGGAAAGCGCCTGCTATTTTTTCCTCCCTGGGCTGCTGGAGGTCATTTTACGCCGTTTTAGTGTGCTAAAAGACCGGCTGGAGGTTGAGCCGGCCGGTCCACCGGTACCGGTACCGTGAAAAACACCGGTAATCCGGCACACCGGTATACAGGAGGATGAGCCGTCCAGATAAACATCCGTGAAAACATCATGACGTGACGTCACTGCACCGCGACTGTGACAAACGCGAAACATTAAATAAAGATAATAAAACATTAAACAAAGATATTAAAACATTAAATAAAGATATTAAAACATTAAATAAAGAGAATGAAACATTAAATAAATAGAATAAAACATTAAATAAAGATATTAAAACATTAAACAAAGAGAATAAAACATTAAATGAAGATAATAAAACATTAAATAAAGAGAATGAAACATTAAATAAAGAGAATATAACATTTAATAAAGATAATGAAACATTAAATAAATAGAATAAAACATTAAATAAAGATAATAGATGATGTTTCAGCC
>NW_026549366.1:0-1155 GCF_027596085.1 Anoplopoma fimbria | reverse complement strand
TTTCAAAAGTATAGACATTTTACTAAAGGGATGATATTTTTCAAAAGTGAGGATATTTTCCAAAGTGAGGATATTTTTCAAAAGTATAGACATTTTACTAAAGGGATGATATTTTACGAAAGTGAGGATATTTTTAAAAAGTGAGGATATTTTTCAAAAGTTTAGACATTTTACTAAAGGGATGATATTTTTCAAAAGTGAGGATATTTTCCAAAATTGGAGATATTTTTCAAAAGTGTAGATATTTTAGTAAAGCGAGGATATTTTACCAAAGTGAGGATATTTTTCAAAAGTGAGGATATTTTTCAAAAGTATAGACATTTTACTAAAGGGATGATATTTTTCAAAAGTGAGGATATTTTCCAAATTGAGGATATTTTTCAAAAGTATAGACATTTTACTAAAGGGATGATATTTTACGAAAGTGAGGATATTTTTAAAAAGTGAGGATATTTTTCAAAAGTATAGACATTTTACTAAAGGGATGATATTTTCCAAAGTGAGGATATTTTTCAAAAGTATAGACATTTTACTAAAGGGATGATATTTTTCAAAAGTGAGGATATTTTCCAAAGTGAGGATATTTTTCAAAAGTTTAGACATTTTACTAAAGGGATGATATTTTACAAAAGTGAGGATATTTTTAAAAAGTGAGGATATTTTCCAAAGTGAGGATATTTTACCAAAGTGAGGATATTTTTCAAAAGTGAGGATATTTTTCAAAAGTATAGACATTTTACTAAAGGGATGATATTTTTCAAAAGTGAGGATATTTTCCAAAGTGAGGATATTTTTCAAAGGTGAGTAGATTTTTAGGAAATGAGATTTATAAAAAGTTAGGAGATTTTACCAAAGGGATGATATTTTTAGAAAGTGAGGATATTTTTAAAAAGTGAGGATATTTTTAGAAAGTGAGGATATTTTTAAAAAGTGAGGATATTTTTCAAAAGTTAGATATTTTTTCAAAAGTGATATTTTACTAAAGTGATATTTTACCAAAGATATTTTTTCAAAAGTTTAGGATATTTTACTAAAAGGGATGATATTTTAGTAAAGGATATTTTTTTACCAAAGATATTTTTCAAAAGTGAGGATATTTTTTTACCAAAGTGAGGATATTTTTCAAAAGTATAGACATTTTACTAAAGGGATGAT
>NW_026549365.1:0-728 GCF_027596085.1 Anoplopoma fimbria | reverse complement strand
CCAAAGGAAGCGCAGAGAGGTGTGAAAGACTGCGACTCTGCTTCTGCTTCCTGGCCTTCGTGGCATCAACTTAAGATCTTAAAAATAAGAACTTGAAAATGTAAATATATACATATATATATTTATATAAATATATTGTGTTTTATATGTATGAACAAATGTCTCAATAAAGTTATTGAATTAAAAAAAAATTAAAAATTAAAATTAAAAAAAAAATTAAAAATTAAAATTAAAAAATAAATAAATAAATAAAATCTACCCGGCATGCAATGCGCGGTGATCGCCGGAACCTATTTCCCGGTCACCGGGATTCTACCGGGACGCCTCCTCTAGCTCCCAGACGGCTCAACCTCCTCTAGCTATGCTAGCTAGAGGAGGTTTACTTTAGAGAGACGGACTGAGAACTGAAAGTCTTTCCTAGTCTTCCTTTTCATTTTGAAAACAGCCATACTTTTGACACCGTGAAGTTCACAAATAAGGCTATATCTGACAGTATTAAATTCTTGGTCGATACAATACTCTGTTTTAATCTGGATGTTTGCCATAAACTGTTGATGAGAAATTGTATTGTATGCTAGCTAGAGGAGGTTGAGCCGGCCGGTCCACCGGTACCGGTACCGTGAAAAACACCGGTAATCCGGCACACCGGTATACAGGAGGATGAGCCGTCCAGATAAACATCCGTGAAAACATCATGACGTGACGTCACTGCACCGCGACTGTGACAA
>NW_026549364.1:0-4853 GCF_027596085.1 Anoplopoma fimbria | reverse complement strand
AAAAAAAAAATTAAAATTAAAAAAAAAAAAAAAATTAAAATTAAAAAATAAATAAATAAATAAAATCTACCCGGCATGCAATGCGCGGTGATCGCGGAACCTATTTCCCGGTCACCGGGATTCTACCGGGACGCCTCCTCTAGCTCCCAGACGGCTCAACCTCCTCTAGCTATGCTAGCTATAGGAGGTTGAGCCGGCCGGTCCACCGGTACCGGTACCGTGAAAAACACCGGTAATCCGGCACACCGGTATACAGGAGGATGAGCCGTCCAGATAAACATCCGTGAAAACATCATGACGTGACGTCACTGCACCGCGACTGTGACAAACGCGAAACATTAAATAAAGATAATAAAACATTAAATAAAGATAATGATCTTTCGTTTATATGTATGAACAAATGTCTCAAGAAAGTTATTGAATTTAAAAAAAAAAAATAAAATAAAAACTACCTGGCATGCAATCCGCGGTGATCGCCGGAACCTATTTCCCGGTCACCGGGATTCTACCGGGACGGCTCCTCTAGCTCCCGGACGGCTCAACCTCCTCTAGCTATGCTATCCTTCCGTTTTCAGCCCGCGGTCGCGGTCATTTTCACGCGGATTCAGCAGCATGGAGAGACAGGCTGATGGCACCACTGTTTAGCCACTTCATGCTCTCTTTTACGGACGTTTTCAGCTGGCGGTCGCGGTCATTTTTTAGGCGGATGGAGCAGCATGGTTGTGTCGGTTCATTTTACGCCGTTTTAGTGTGCTAAAAGACCCGCTGTCACTCCCAGAGTTTACCCTGACTTGGAGCACTCTGCTGCGGGTGTTTTGACGCTGTGATGCCGGTCATTTTACGCCGTTTCACTGCCTTAAAAGACAGATTCAGCCGGATTTCAGCACTAAAATCCTCCGGAAAGCGCCTGCTATTTTTTCCTCCCTGGGCTGCTGGAGGTCATTTTACGCCGTTTTAGTGTGCTAAAAGACCGGCTGGAGGTTGAGCCGGCCGGTCCACCGGTACCGGTACCGTGAAAAACACCGGTAATCCGGCACACTGGTATACAGGAGGATGAGCCGTCCAGATAAACATCCGTGAAAACATCATGACGTGACGTCACTGCACCGCGACTGTGACAAACGAAACATTAAATAAAGATAAGAAAACATTAAATAAAGATATTAAAACATTAAATAAAGATATTAAAACATTAAATAAAGAGAATGAAACATTAAATAAATAGAATAAAACATTAAATAAAGATATTAAAACATTAAACAAAGAGAATAAAACATTAAATGAAGATAATAAAACATTAAATAAAGAGAATGAAACATTAAATAAAGAGAATATAACATTTAATAAAGATAATGAAACATTAAATGAATAGAATAAAACATTAAATAAAGATAATAGATGATGTTTCAGCCTTCGTGGCATCAACTTAAGATCTTAAAAATAAGAACTTGAAAATGTAAATATATACATATATATATATATATATATATATATATATATATTGTGTTTTATATGTATGAACAAATGTCTCAATAAAGTTATTGAATTAAAAAAAAAAAAAAAATTAAAATTAAAAAAAAAAAATTAAAAATTAAAATTAAAAAATAAATAAATAAATAAAATCTACCCGGCATGCAATGCGCGGTGATCGCCGGAACCTATTTCCCGGTCACCGGGATTCTACCGGGACGCCTCCTCTAGCTCCCAGACGGCTCAACCTCCTCTAGCTATGCTAGCTATAGGAGGTTGAGCCGGCCGGTCCACCGGTACCGGTACCGTGAAAAACACCGGTAATCCGGCACACCGGTATACAGGAGGATGAGCCGTCCAGATAAACATCCGTGAAAACATCATGACGTGACGTCACTGCACCGCGACTGTGACAAACGCGAAACATTAAATAAAGATAATAAAACATTAAATAAAGATAATGATCTTTCGTTTATATGTATGAACAAATGTCTCAAGAAAGTTATTGAATTTAAAAAAATAAAATAAAATAAAAACTACCTGGCATGCAATCCGCGGTGATCGCCGGAACCTATTTCCCGGTCACCGGGATTCTACCGGGACGGCTCCTCTAGCTCCCGGACGGCTCAACCTCCTCTAGCTATGCTATCCTTCCGTTTTCAGCCCGCGGTCGCGGTCATTTTCACGCGGATTCAGCAGCATGGAGAGACAGGCTGATGGCACCACTGTTTAGCCACTTCATGCTCTCTTTTACGGACGTTTTCAGCTGGCGGTCGCGGTCATTTTTAGGCGGATGGAGCAGCATGGTTGTGTCGGTTCATTTTACGCCGTTTTAGTGTGCTAAAAGACCCGCTGTCACTCCCAGAGTTTACCCTGACTTGGAGCACTCTGCTGCGGGTGTTTTGACGCTGTGATGCCGGTCATTTTACGCCGTTTCACTGCCTTAAAAGACAGATTCAGCCGGATTTCAGCACTAAAATCCTCCGGAAAGCGCCTGCTATTTTTTCCTCCCTGGGCTGCTGGAGGTCATTTTACGCCGTTTTAGTGTGCTAAAAGACCGGCTGGAGGTTGAGCCGGCCGGTCCACCGGTACCGGTACCGTGAAAAACACCGGTAATCCGGCACACTGGTATACAGGAGGATGAGCCGTCCAGATAAACATCCGTGAAAACATCATGACGTGACGTCACTGCACCGCGACTGTGACAAACGCGAAACATTAAATAAAGATAAGAAAACATTAAATAAAGATATTAAAACATTAAATAAAGATATTAAAACATTAAATAAAGAGAATGAAACATTAAATAAATAGAATAAAACATTAAATAAAGATATTAAAACATTAAACAAAGAGAATAAAACATTAAATGAAGATAATAAAACATTAAATAAAGAGAATGAAACATTAAATAAAGAGAATATAACATTTAATAAAGATAATGAAACATTAAATGAATAGAATAAAACATTAAATAAAGATAATAGATGATGTTTCAGCCTTCGTGGCATCAACTTAAGATCTTAAAAATAAGAACTTGAAAATGTAAATATATACATATATATATATATATATATATAAATATATTGTGTTTTATATGTATGAACAAATGTCTCAATAAAGTTATTGAATTAAAAAAAAAAAAAAAATTAAAATTAAAAAAAAAAAAAAATTAAAAATTAAAATTAAAAAATAAATAAATAAATAAAATCTACCCGGCATGCAATGCGCGGTGATCGCGGAACCTATTTCCCGGTCACCGGGATTCTACCGGGACGCCTCCTCTAGCTCCCAGACGGCTCAACCTCCTCTAGCTATGCTAGCTATAGGAGGTTGAGCCGGCCGGTCCACCGGTACCGGTACCGTGAAAAACACCGGTAATCCGGCACACCGGTATACAGGAGGATGAGCCGTCCAGATAAACATCCGTGAAAACATCATGACGTGACGTCACTGCACCGCGACTGTGACAAACGCGAAACATTAAATAAAGATAATAAAACATTAAATAAAGATAATGATCTTTCGTTTATATGTATGAACAAATGTCTCAAGAAAGTTATTGAATTTAAAAAAATAAAATAAAATAAAAACTACCTGGCATGCAATCCGCGGTGATCGCCGGAACCTATTTCCCGGTCACCGGGATTCTACCGGGACGGCTCCTCTAGCTCCCGGACGGCTCAACCTCCTCTAGCTATGCTATCCTTCCGTTTTCAGCCCGCGGTCGCGGTCATTTTCACGCGGATTCAGCAGCATGGAGAGACAGGCTGATGGCACCACTGTTTAGCCACTTCATGCTCTCTTTTACGGACGTTTTCAGCTGGCGGTCGCGGTCATTTTTTAGGCGGATGGAGCAGCATGGTTGTGTCGGTTCATTTTACGCCGTTTTAGTGTGCTAAAAGACCCGCTGTCACTCCCAGAGTTTACCCTGACTTGGAGCACTCTGCTGCGGGTGTTTTGACGCTGTGATGCCGGTCATTTTACGCCGTTTCACTGCCTTAAAAGACAGATTCAGCCGGATTTCAGCACTAAAATCCTCCGGAAAGCGCCTGCTATTTTTTCCTCCCTGGGCTGCTGGAGGTCATTTTACGCCGTTTTAGTGTGCTAAAAGACCGGCTGGAGGTTGAGCCGGCCGGTCCACCGGTACCGTACCGTGAAAAACACCGGTAATCCGGCACACTGGTATACAGGAGGATGAGCCGTCCAGATAAACATCCGTGAAAACATCATGACGTGACGTCACTGCACCGCGACTGTGACAAACGCGAAACATTAAATAAAGATAAGAAAACATTAAATAAAGATATTAAAACATTAAATAAAGATATTAAAACATTAAATAAAGAGAATGAAACATTAAATAAATAGAATAAAACATTAAATAAAGATATTAAAACATTAAACAAAGAGAATAAAACATTAAATGAAGATAATAAAACATTAAATAAAGAGAATGAAACATTAAATAAAGAGAATATAACATTTAATAAAGATAATGAAACATTAAATGAATAGAATAAAACATTAAATAAAGATAATAGATGATGTTTCAGCCTTCGTGGCATCAACTTAAGATCTTAAAAATAAGAACTTGAAAATGTAAATATATACATATATATATATATATATATATATATATATTGTGTTTTATATGTATGAACAAATGTCTCAATAAAGTTATTGAATTATTGAAAAAAAAAAAAATTAAAATTAAAAAAAAAAATTAAAAATTAAAATTAAAAAATAAATAAATAAATAAAATCTACCCGGCATGCAATGCGCGGTGATCGCCGAACCTATTTCCCGGTCACCGGGATTCTACCGGGACGCCTCCTCTAGCTCCCAGACGGCTCAACCTCCTCTAGCTATGCTAGCTATAG
>NW_026549363.1:0-884 GCF_027596085.1 Anoplopoma fimbria | reverse complement strand
CACTGGAGTAAAGGTTTGTTTGGTCCGAGTTTATATATCCTTGAGATGTGTAAGCCACTCCCACTAGCACTTAAGAGGACAATTGACCTATTGAAACTAGAGCAAATTATGAAAGCAAGAACAATATACTTAGTCTATCCTAGCAGAATCAAGTAGTTCAGTATCCCTCAGAAGTCAAATACACTGGAGTAAAGGTTTGTTTGGTCCGAGTTTATATATCCTTGAGATGTGTAAGCCACTCCCTAGCACTTAAGAGGACAATTGACCCATTGAAACTAAACCACACCTCTCAAAGCAGTTCCTGATTACAGCAACAGAATCAGCAATAGACACTAAAACCTAAGCAGGCTTGGTACAGTTAAGAGCAAATTATGAAAGCAAGAACAATATACTTAGTCTATCCTAGCAGAATCAAGTAGTTCAGTATCCCTCCAGAAGTCAAATACACTGGAGGAAAGGTTTGTTTGGTCCGAGTTTATATATCCTTGAGATGTGTAAGCCACTCCCACTAGCACTTAAGAGGACAATTGACCTATTGAAACTAAACCACACCTCTCAAAGCAGTTCCTGATTACAGCAACAACAGAGACAACAGAATCAGCAACAAACACTAAAACTTAAGCAGGCTTGGTACAGTTAAGAGCAAATTATGAAAGCAAGAACAATATACTTAGTCTATCCTAGCAGAATCAAGTAGTTCAGTATCCCTCCATAAGTCAAATACACTGGAGTAAAGGTTTGCTTGGTCCGAGTTTATATATCCTTGAGATGTGTAAGCCACTCCCCTAGCACTTAAGAGGACAATTGACCTATTGAAACTAAACCACACCTCTCAAAGCAGTTCCTGATTACAGCAACAGCACAGACAACAGAATCAGCAACAG
>NW_026549362.1:0-1763 GCF_027596085.1 Anoplopoma fimbria | reverse complement strand
GTTACTTCACCATTTCAGGGGACAATAAACAAAACAGAAATAACACAAATTAAATGTCACGGATGTGGTGTGGACCCAAAAGCAGTACGACCAGGAGACAGATAAAGTTCTGGAGCTTTATTTAAAGCTGAGCACACAGCAGACAGACAGGCAGGCTCAGACTCACATTGGGAAACAGGCAGGGGATCAGGCAGACGGAAACCAGAGGAAGCGGAGGCTAAACTCGTGGTCGGGGACAGAAGGCTAAGGTGGCTAACCGAGGCAAAGGCAAGGTAGGGAATCCGGTGGTAGGGGACAGAAGGCCGAGTCGTTGACCGGGGCACAGGCAAGGCAGGGAAGTCCAGACAGGCAGAGTCAGGCAACGGGAAATCAGTCCACGGGAAATTGCTGGAAGGTCTGACATAAATGCAACGAACGATCTGGCAGCGAGTGTGTGAATGAGTGGGGCATTTATACTGCAGGGTGTAGGTGCAGCAGAGTGAGCAGGTGAGAGGGATTGTGCTGATGAGGTGGGTGTGGCAGACAGGTGCACTGCATGAGGCTGATTAGGTGAGTGAGGGAGAGTGTGGTGAGAGAGAGGGCTGAGCTGAGAGCTGGAAGTGGAACTGGGAGTGGCCGGAGGAACTGAGAGAGAGTGACAGGCAGGTGAACAGAGTGAGCCAATTGGGTGAGGAGTGAGACAGAGGGCCGTTTCTCAATATGTGAACTTCTCTGTACTTGTGTCCTCGTGAACTTGTGAAACGTCATCTAGCGCGGCCCAAGTACTGTTCCAAGTTCGCATCCAGCCAAGTACGGTCCAGATACCCGGATGTGTCCTCGCTCCGCCCATTATATCGGGGATGCATCGGAGGAGACTTGTGGACTTTGGACAGCCAAGTATCCCTGAATGCATTTCACCAGCAAACAAGAGCCGACAGTGGCGGAGACGGCTCACAACTGTCAGTTATAACTGTCTAAATACTGCTGTTGTTGTGTAACGGAATTTAGTTTTAACATTTTTTTAAGCGAGAATGTAGTTGTTAAGACTTAAAATATGCGGTCAATTTATCAAGATAGAGCCTGTTTGAAAAAAAGCGCCGACGTTTGTCGGAGATATGAGAGGACCAGAGAGGAGACCGGGCGGTGGTGCTCATGTAGCCCACTGACAGCAGCCTGATCTCGGCAAGGCCTCTCCAGATGTGCCGCTGGCTCCGGTGTCTCTGTGGTTGTGGTTGTAGATGTAACACAAAACATATACATATTAATATTTTAATATTTTCTAAATGAAAACGAAAAAAGGCAGGGTTGTGTTTTATATCATATTTCGTTTTATTGTCAATATATATGACTGAAGATAACCGGAGTAGGCTGGACCGACGAGCTGAGTTGGTGACGTCGTGACGTTGGTGACGTCATCAAGTTCGCTGCTGTTCCAATTGCAAAATGACCGTATTAAGTCCTCCCATCCTCGGGAGTTTAGTACTCCCGAGTCGAACTATCCAAGTATGAACTTGCAAGTTTGCAAGTCCATACTTGACCATACTTGGTATTGAGAAATGGCCAGGGAGTATGGAAGACAAACTGACAGTATGAAGGAAGAACTGTGACATTAAACCCCTTTTAAAATAAGACATAGCACTTTCAAAATAAGTGAATCAAATTAACATTTAGCAAAATGATAAAGTCAATCAGTTACTTAGAAAAATATGCAGAACTGAATTAGCTTATAACAAAATATAACAACATACAACTTAAATCTATTCAGCTTCCTATGGCAAAATCCC
>NW_026549361.1:0-3039 GCF_027596085.1 Anoplopoma fimbria | reverse complement strand
GTTGTATTGTTCACTTTTACTTCCATTCATCACTGACGATTTGCTAGTTTGGGGACACTCATAGGAACAAATCAAAAGAGAGACAAAATAAGTTTGAACCAAACCACTGATCAAGAACCAACTCCGTTGTTTATTAAATGAAAGGCTGATCAATTCAGAGAGTTAGTGGATTTTCAAACATCACAGATCAGGTAACTCGGATTCCATGTCCCCAGCCTCCCCCGGGATGCACGAGAAATTGTTCCGGAGGTGGGAGTTGAAGACCTTGCGGACAGGATCCTCAGCTAGACGTTCCCAGTTCACCCTCACTACACGTTTGGGTTTACCGGGTCTGTCCGGCAGCCTCCCCCGCCACCTGATCCAACTCACCACCAGGTGGTGATCAGTTGACAGCTCTGCTCCTCTCTTCACCCGAGTGTCCAAGACATACGGCCGCAGGTCTGATGACACAACTACAAAGTCGATCATAGACCTTTGGCCTAGGGTGTTCTGGTACCAAGTACACTTATGAACCTCCCTATGCTCAAACATGGTGTTTGTTATGGACAGTCCATGACTAGCACAGAAGTCCAACAACAAAGCACCACTCGGGTTCAGATCGGGCAGGCCGTTCCTCCCAATCACACCCCTCCAGGTTTCTCCGTCGTTACCCACGTGAGCGTTGAAGTCTCCCAGAAGAACTATGGAGTCCCCAGTCGGCGCCCTTTCCAGAACACCACCCAAGGACTCCAAGAAGGCCGCGTACTCCGAACTGCCGTTTGGTGCATAGGCACAAACAACAGTCAGAGACTTTCCTCCTGCGATTCCCAGTCGCAGAGAGGTGACCCTCTTGTTCTCCGGGGAGAACTCCAGAACATCGGCGCTCAGCCGGGGGCTTGTGAGTATCCCCACACCCGCCCGGCGCCTCTCACCCTGGGCAACTCCGGAAAAGGAAAAAGTCCAGCCCCTCTCCAGGAGTTTGGTTCCAGAACCGGTGCTATGCGTGGAGGTGAGCCCAACTATATCTAGCTGGTAGCGTTCCACCTCCCGCACCAGCTCCGGTTCCTTCCCCGCCAGAGAGGTGACATTCCACGTCCCTAGAGCTAGTCTGTGATGCCGGGGGTCAGCACGCCCAGGTTTCCGCCCCAGCCTGCCGCCCAGCTCACATTGCACCCGACCCCAAATGCCTATCCCTGCGGGTGGTGGGCCCACAGGGTGGCGGCACGATGTAGCTTTTTCGGGCTGGGCCCGGCCGGGCCCCATGTGCCAAGGCCCGGCCACCAGACGCTCGCCGGCGAGCTCCCCTACCAGGTCTGGCTCCAGGAGGGTGCCCCGGTTTCCCTATTCCGGGCGAGGTGCCACAACCTTGCATCGTCCGATTCATTGAGGTTTGGTGAATCGCTCTTAGTCTGACCCCTCCCCCGAGACCACTTTGCCTTGGGAGACCCTACCAGGAGCTATTGCCCCCGACAACACAGCTCTCAGGATCACTGGGGCACACAAACCCCTCCACCACGATAAGGTGGCGATTCATTGGAGGAGTGGCGATTCAGCCGTGACACTGGACCTTTAATTTATAAAGTTCAGTTTACCAACTTTACTCGCGGTGGCTGATCCAAACACAACACTATCAGAGTAGCAACAAGCACAACAGTTATGTTTTTACAGCACTGAAAGGGACTCAGCTGTCCATAAAATACACAATACACAGTAACAGTACACAGTAACTGAAAGGGTAACTTAAAACAATACAAACATGGTTTCAAAAACACCATGACCTATCTTTGCCCAGACAAAAGCCTCTTATTTGAGATCGCTTCGTAGTGGTTTCTGGGTTTCTTCGGACTTGTTTGGTGGAATTCCTCCTGCCTAGGATCGGGGACCGACCCGCACTATGTAGGCGGGTTAAACTGCCATATGGCATACTGGGACAAATCCCAATGTGGGTTTCAGAGCCTTCAGCAGAGTCAGAACAGAGAACACTGATCATTATACACCATTTTCAAACCTTATTATACTTGCCATTTTTAATCAGTCAAATTTGGCTCGTGGTTCATAACACATTTATTTTTGCTTTAGCCGGACTTTAAGTTCATGGCTGATGAACAAACCTGGTGGATGGTTGGTAGGTTGAGGATTTCAACTCAGATTTATGTTTTCATGGGGATGGCAGCCTTCTTGTATAGAGCTCTCAAATATAAAACTGTTTGTTTTTTAATGTTGCTATGCTCTTGGCCACTATGGATGGAATAAATAGATTTATATTGAGATGTTGTGTCATAATTAGTGTCAACCTCAATGTTGATAAGGCACAATGTTTAACAAGACATTTTTAAAAAGGTACTCAATATCGTAAAGGTTTCCTTCTGTCATCTGGGTTCATCCAATAATCCAATGGTTGGACTAAGTGTATTTCAATCAGGAGAGACTTCAATAGTCCAAACACTGGTGGTGGTGGTGACGTAGTGAGGCGTTGCATCCGATGATGAATGAGGAGCATGACTGTGATGCCGACTGGAGGTGAGTGGGGTGGAGGAGGGTCGCAACTGATCGTGCTGAAATGATAACTGATGTAGCAAAGGAGAACACTTTTAGAGTTTGACAGCATTGTTGTGATTGGCTCAAGGAAACCTTGGCAGACTCTGGTTTGTTAACTTTAAGTGAAACCCACAATCAGCTGATAGAGTAGTCACAGGGAGAGAGTGACTGAGATTATGAATGACAAGGAGTGTAAAGATAGTCTTCCTGACTGATCTTCCACTAAGCTTCATGAATCAAGAGCTTGAGACAGCCCTGTTCTGTCTGGTCTCCTGCTGCCCCTCCTCCTGGTTGAACCATTCCTGTGGAGCGAGTAGACTCACAACACCCTTCAGAGTTCAGCAACCTCCCTGGGGAGTAACAAGAGGCCTGGGTCCCTGCAGTCTAGGTGTTTGGCTGTAGGTGTAGACACACTTGGAAGCAGGTGTCTTGGTGCTTTTCCCCCCCACCATCACCAACCAACGTTGCACCCTGTTATAACCCAGGCCAACGCGTCTGGCTCTCTATGAGGGACCTTCCCCT
>NW_026549360.1:0-1387 GCF_027596085.1 Anoplopoma fimbria | reverse complement strand
ACGAGCTTCTGCGCTACCGGAGCGGAGCCGGCGTTCCCTCCGCCCGTATAAACGACGCGATATGGAGACAACCCCGTCGAGGAAAAAGAGCCGGAGTGAAGGTCCGGGAGAGGATGGAGGGGGACAGGAGAGTTAAACCTTTTCTCCCCACGGTCATTATGGGGAATGTGAGGTCCCTCGCTAACAAAGTGGATGAACTGTCAGCATTGGTGAGCAACCAGCGGGCCTACAGGGAGTGTAGTTTGCTCTGCTTCACGGAGACATGGCTGCACGGGAAGATACCGGACAGTCTGCTCGAACAAGCCGGCTTCACGCTGGTTCGGGCGGACAGAGGGAAACAGAGCGGTAAGAAGAGAGGAGGAGGTCTTGCCGTCTTTGTCAACTCTAAATGTGTAATCCCGGCCATGTCACTGTGAAGGAGTGCATCTGCACTCCCCGATATTGAGTTCTGGCGGTGGGGTTTGAGACCCTACTATTCACTGCGGGGAGTACTCACACGCCATTGTTGTTGTTGTTTACATCCCACCATCAGCTGCAGCGAGGAGCGCGAGTGACGCCATCCACTCTGTTACAGCGGGGCTTCAGACTAAACATCCCAACTCTCTCATAATGATCAGCGAGGACTTTAACCATGTCTCCCTCTCTCCCTGCTCCTGGCCAACTTTAAACAGTATGTCAGCATTGCAAATGAGAAGAGAACAAGATCCTGGACCTCTTTTACGTGAATGTGGGGCCTACAGCTCCTCTGCCCTCCCCCTTGGTGAATCTGACCATAACCATTATAAAACTTGTGGCCACCTACGGCCACTGGCTGGTGCAACAGGCGCCAGCAATAAGGACTGTGAAGGCTTCTGGTCGGAGAACTTTGAGGGAGACCCTCCAGAGTGTTTTCAGGTCACAAACTGGGAACTGTTCCAGGAGGACTACGTGGGAGGACATCGAGGCCTCTCGCGTTGGCATCACAGACTACATACACTTCTGTGAGGACACCATTGTGCCAACAAAAGAAGGTCCGCTGCTACCACAACAACAAGCCGTGGATCAGCAAAGAGTTGAAGGGCCTTCTCAACAGGAAGAAGAGGGAAGCTCATGGCTAAGACAGAGGGGAACTTCGGGCTGTTCAGAAGGGAGCTGGAAGAGAAAGCTGAGAGAGGCTACAGTAGCCACAGGAGAAGATTGAGGCTAAGATGGACAGAAGTCAACACCAGGCAGAGGGGAATGGGATGAAAATGATGACAGGCTGCAAGTCTGCCTCATCTGGAGTACAGGGTGACCTAGCACTCGCATCGGAGCTCAACCTATTCTTCAATAGGTTCGACACTACCCCCACCCCGGTGTGCTCCGATAGTGAGGCTAGGTCTCCACCTAACACCTCTCCCCCATTCAC
>NW_026549359.1:0-1068 GCF_027596085.1 Anoplopoma fimbria | reverse complement strand
AATTCCTCGCTCATGGGAAATAATTGCATCCCCAATCCCTATCACGAGTGGGGTTCAGCTGGTTACCCACGCCTCCGGCGAAGGGTAGACACACGCTGATCCACCAGTGGGCGCGTGCAGCCCCGGACATCTAAGGGCATCACAGACCTGTTATTGCTCAATCTCGTGGGCTGAACGCCACTTGTCCCTCTAAGAAGTTGGACGCCGACTGCACGGGCCACAGAATTAGTTAGCATGCCGGAGTCTCGTTCGTTATCGGAATTAACCAGACAAATCGCTTCCACCAACTCAACGCTCATGCACCATTAAGCCGCAGGCTCCACTCCTGGTGGTGCCCTTCCGTCAATTCCTTTAAGTTTCAGCTTTGCAACCATACTCCCCCGAACCCAAAGACTTTGGTTTCCCGGACGCTGCCCGGCGGGTCATGGGAATAACGCCGCTGATCGCTAGTTGGCATCGTTTATGGTCGAACTACGACGGTATCTGATCGCTTCGAACCTCCGACTTTCGTTCTTGATTAATGAAAACATTCTTGGCAAATGCTTTCGCTTTCGTCCGCCTTGCGCCGGTCCAAGAATTTCACCTCTAGCGCACAATACGAATGCCCCCGGCCGTCCTCTTAATCATGGCCCCAGTTCAGAAAGAAAACCCACAAAATAGAACTGGAGTCCTATTCCATTATTCCTAGCTGCGGTATTCAGGCGACCGGGCCTGCTTTGAACACTTCTAATTTTTTCAAAGTAAACGCTTCGACCCTGCGGGACACTCAGTTAAGAGCATCGAGGGGGCGCCGAGAGGCAGGGGCTGGGACAGACGGTAGCTAAGCCTCGCGGCGGACCGTCAGCTCGATCCTGAGATCCAACTACGAGCTTTTAACTGCAGCAACACAAAGATAGCTATTGGAGCTGGAATTACGGCTGCTGGCACCAGACTTGCCCTCCAATTGATCCTCGTTAAAGGATTTGAAGTGTACTCATTCCAATTACAGGGCCTCGAAAGAGTCCTGTATTGTTATTTTCGTCACTACCTCCCCGAGTCAGAGTGGGTAATTTGCGCGCCTGCTGCCTT
>NW_026549358.1:0-394 GCF_027596085.1 Anoplopoma fimbria | reverse complement strand
AGTATGTGTGGTGTTACCTACAGTTTTACCTGAAAAATATTATTGAACATTATCCACACATACTGCTATTTATGACTTTAAGCTCCAAAAACAAATTTCTGCAGGATAGTAACTGAAATTTAGGACAATGTTCAAAATACATACTTTTACCATCAAGAAACTGGCTCTCAGCAGCAGTATTTGCATATAACTTCAGTTTTACCTGAAAATGACCTGAAATTGCAAATACTGCTGCTTAGAGCCAGTTTCTTCATGGAAATCATGTAAGCTATGTATTATTGAACATTATCCTACATTTCAGTCACTATCCTGCGAAGAAATGTGTTTTTGGAGCTTTAAAGCGATAAACACAGCTTTGGCAGTATGTGTGGTGTTACCTACAGTTTTACCTGAA
>NW_026549357.1:0-776 GCF_027596085.1 Anoplopoma fimbria | reverse complement strand
CTGTTTGTCTATCTGTCTGTCTCTCTGTTTGTCTCTCTGTCTCTCTGTTTGTCTCACTGTCTGTCTGTCTCTCTGTTTGTCTCTCTGTCTGTCTCTCTGTCTCTCTGTTTGTCTCTCTGTCTCTCTGTCTGTCTCTCTGTTTGTCTCTCTGTTTGTCTCTCTGTTTGTCTCTCTGTCTGTCTGTCTGTCTGTCTCTCTGTCTGTCTCTCTGTTTGTCTCTCTGTTTGTCTGTCTGTCTCTCTGTTTGTCTCTCTGTTTGTCTCTCTCTCTGTTTGTCTCTCTGTTTGTCTCTCTGTCTCTCTGTTTGTCTCTCTGTCTGTCTCTCTGTTTGTCTCTCTGTCTCTCTGTTTGTCTCTCTGTCTGTCTCTCTGTCTCTCTGTTTGTCTCTCTGTCTGTCTGTCTCTCTGTTTGTCTCTCTGTCTGTCTCTCTGTTTGTCTCTCTGTCTCTCTGTTTGTCTCTCTGTTTGTCTCTCTGTCTCTCTGTTTGTCTCACTGTCTGTCTGTCTCTCTGTTTGTCTCTCTGTCTGTCTCTCTGTTTGTCTCTCTGTCTCTCTGTCTGTCTCTCTGTTTGTCTCCCTGTCTGTTTGTCTCTCTGTTTGTCTCTCTGTCTCTCTGTTTGTCTCTCTGTTTGTCTCTCTGTCTCTCTGTTTGTCTCCTTGTCTGTCTGTCTCTCTGTTTGTCTCTCTGTCTGTCTCTCTGTTTGTCTCTCTGTCTGTCTCTCTGTTTGTCTCTCTGTTTGTCTCTCTGTTTGTCTCTCTGTTTGTCTCTCTGTTTGT
>NW_026549356.1:0-503 GCF_027596085.1 Anoplopoma fimbria | reverse complement strand
GGCTCTGAATCCAGTGATCCGAGTTCAAGTCTCAGTGAAACTTTGTCAATAAGGAGGTGCATGCTGCAAAATTCTACAGAGCAGAATGAATATAACTGTCCTGTTGTTCCCATGCTACAGTAGAACTCAAAAGTGACGTGGAGATAAGTCAGTCATTGAAAGTCTTGTAGCCCAGAAACATCGTTGTCAATGGTGGTCAATCAAATGTCTGTTTTACCAAGGCACAACTTTGAGCGATCCAGAACACATTTTTGTCTGGTCAAGCACTACAAAATTCCAATATCAAAGCGCTTTGTTTTTCAAGACATTAAACCTGAATGGTACCCCCACTTCTTTGCCATCAATTAACACATGACAACAGGCGACTACGAATGCGTTGGCTGGGGAATCGAACCAAGGTCAACTGCTTGGAAGGCAGCTATGCTAGCCACTATACCACCAACGCACTAAAAGGGCATTCCATAATGACAAAAATCAGGTGAAGGGAAAATTGAGTCAGCAAA
>NW_026549355.1:0-666 GCF_027596085.1 Anoplopoma fimbria | reverse complement strand
TTTTTAAAATCTACCCGGCATGCAATGCGCGGTGATCGCGGAACCTATTTCCCGGTCACCGGGATTCTACCGGGACGCCTCCTCTAGCTCCCAGACGGCTCAACCTCCTCTAGCTATGCTAGCTATAGGAGGTTGAGCCGACTGATCCACCGGTACCGGTACCGTGAAAAACACCGGTAATCCGGCACACCGGTATACAGGAGGATGAGCCGTCCAGATCAACATCCGTGAAAACATCATGACGTGACGTCACTGCACCGCGACTGTGACAAACGCGAAACATTAAATAAAGATAATAAAACATTAAATGAAGAGAATGAAACATTAAATAAAGAGAATAAAACATTAAATGAAGATAATATAACATTTAACAATGGCCAAGCTGTCATCCCTGATGAACAATACCTCCCACCCCATGCAGGACACCCTGGCAGCTCTGTGCAGCTCCTTCAGCCACCGGCTGCTTCACCCCGGTGTGTGAAGGAGAGGTACCGCAGGTCCTTCCTTCCTGCTGCTGTCAGGCTGCACAACCAACTCTGCTCCCAGCAGACCACATGACCACAGGACAATAATAACATAATAACATGACAATAGAAACCTGTGCAATACATTGCACTGTGCAATAATGGTTAAAAAGTTAAAAGTAGTTGAAATAGTTGTTGTTTT
>NW_026549354.1:0-5520 GCF_027596085.1 Anoplopoma fimbria | reverse complement strand
ATAGCTAGAGGAGGTTGAGCCGTCTGGGAGCTAGAGGAGGCGTCCCGGTAGAATCCCGGTGACCGGGAAATAGGTTCCAGCGATCACCGCGCATTGCATGCCGGGTAGATTTTATTTATTTATTTATTTTTTAATTTTAATTTTTAATTTTTTTTTAATTTTAATTTTTAATTTTTTTTTAATTCAATAACTTTATTGAGACATTTGTTCATACATATAAAACACAATATATTTATATATATATATATATATATATATATATATATGTATATATTTACATTTTCAAGTTCTTATTTTTAAGATCTTAAGTTGATGCCACATCTTTGTTTAATGTTTTATTATCTTTATTTAATGTTTCGCGTTTGTCACAGTCGCGGTGCAGTGACGTCACGTCATGATGTTTTCACGGATGTTTATCTGGACGGCTCATCCTCCTGTATACCGGTGTGCCGGATTACCGGTGTTTTTCACGGTACCGGTACCGGTGGACCGGCCGCTCAACCTCCTATAGCTAGCATAGCTAGAGGAGGTTGAGCCGTCTGGGAGCTAGAGGAGGACGTCCCGGTAGAATCCCGGTGACCGGGAAATAGGTTCCGCGATCACCGCGCATTGCATGCCGGGTAGATTTTATTTATTTATTTATTTTTTAATTTTAATTTTTAATTTTTTTTTTAATTTTAATTTTTTTTTTTTTTTTTTAATTCAATAACTTTATTGAGACATTTGTTCATACATATAAAACACAATATATTTATATATATATATATATATATATATATATATATATATATATATATATATATATATGTATATATTTACATTTTCAAGTTCTTATTTTTAAGATCTTAAGTTGATGCCACGAAGGCTGAAACATCATCTATTATCTTTATTTAATGTTTTATTCTATTTATTTAATGTTTCATTATCTTTATTAAATGTTATATTCTCTTTATTTAATGTTTCATTCTCTTTATTTAATGTTTTATTATCTTCATTTAATGTTTTATTCTCTTTGTTTAATGTTTTAATATCTTTATTTAATGTTTTATTCTATTTATTTAATGTTTCATTCTCTTTATTTAATGTTTTAATATTTATTTAATGTTTTAATATCTTTGTTTAATGTTTTATTATCTTTATTTAATGTTTCGCGTTTGTCACAGTCGCGGTGCAGTGACGTCACGTCATGATGTTTTCACGGATGTTTATCTGGACGGCTCATCCTCCTGTATACCGGTGTGCCGGATTACCGGTGTTTTTCACGGTACCGGTACCGTGGACCGGCCGGCTCAACCTCCAGCCGGTCTTTTAGCACACTAAAACGGCGTAAAATGACCTCCAGCAGCCCAGGGAGGAAAAAATAGCAGGCGCTTTCCGGAGGATTTTAGTGCTGAAATCCGGCTTAATCTGTCTTTTAAGGCAGTGAAACGGCGTAAAATGACCGGCATCACAGCGTCAAAACACCCGCAGCAGAGTGCTCCAAGTCAGGGTAAACTCTGGGAGTGACAGCGGGTCTTTTAGCACACTAAAACGGCGTAAAATGAACCGAAACAACCATGCTGCTCCATCCGCCTAAAAATGACCGCGACCGCCGGCTGAAAACGTCCGTAAAAGAGAGCATGAAGTGGCTAAACAGTGGTGCCATCAGCCTGTCTCTCCATGCTGCTGAATCCGCGTGAAAATGACCGCGACCGCGGGCTGAAAACGGAAGGATAGCATAGCTAGAGGAGGTTGAGCCGTCCGGGAGCTAGAGGAGCCGTCCCGGTAGAATCCCGGTGACCGGGAAATAGGTTCCGGCGATCACCGCGCATTGCATGCCGGGTAGTTTTTATTTTATTTTATTTTTTTAAATTCAATAACTTTCTTGAGACATTTGTTCATACATATAAACGAAAGATCATTATCTTTATTTAATGTTTTATTATCTTTATTTAATGTTTCGCGTTTGTCACAGTCACGGTGCAGTGACGTCACGTCATGATGTTTTCACGGATGTTTATCTGGACGGCTCATCCTCCTGTATACCGGTGTGCCGGATTACCGGTGTTTTTCACGGTACCGGTACCGGTGGACCGGCCGGCTCAACCTCCTCTAGCTAGCATAGCTAGAGGAGGTTGAGCCGTCTGGGAGCTAGAGGAGGCGTCCCGGTAGAATCCCGGTGACCGGGAAATAGGTTCCGGCGATCACCGCGCATTGCATGCCGGGTAGATTTTATTTATTTATTTATTTTTTAATTTTAATTTTTAATTTTTTTTTTAATTTTAATTTTTTAATTTTTTTTTAATTCAATAACTTTATTGAGACATTTGTTCATACATATAAAACACAATATATTTATATATATATATATATATATATATATATATATATTTACATTTTCAAGTTCTTATTTTTAAGATCTTAAGTTGATGCCACGAAGGCTGAAACATCATCTATTATCTTTATTTAATGTTTTATTCTATTTATTTAATGTTTCATTATCTTTATTAAATGTTATATTCTCTTTATTTAATGTTTCATTCTCTTTATTTAATGTTTTATTATCTTCATTTAATGTTTTATTCTCTTTGTTTAATGTTTTAATATCTTTATTTAATGTTTTATTCTATTTATTTAATGTTTCATTCTCTTTATTTAATGTTTTAATATCTTTATTTAATGTTTTAATATCTTTGTTTAATGTTTTATTATCTTTATTTAATGTTTCGCGTTTGTCACAGTCGCGGTGCAGTGACGTCACGTCATGATGTTTTCACGGATGTTTATCTGGACGGCTCATCCTCCTGTATACCGGTGTGCCGGATTACCGGTGTTTTTCACGGTACCGGTACCGGTGGACCGGCCGGCTCAACCTCCAGCCGGTCTTTTAGCACACTAAAACGGCGTAAAAGGACCTCCAGCAGCCCAGGAGGAAAAAATAGCAGGCGCTTGCATGCCGGAGGATTTTAGTTATGAATTTATCCGGCTTAATCTGTAATTTTAAGGCAGTGAAACGGCGTAAAATGACCGGCATCAATTCAAAACACCCGCAGCAGAGTGCTCCAAGTCAGGGTAAACTCTGGGAGTGACAGCGGGTCTTTTAGCACACTAAAACGCGTAAAATGAACCGAAACAACCATGCTGCTCCATCCGCCTAAAAATGACCGCGATATAAAACGTCCGTAAAAGAGAGCATGAAGTGGCTAAACAGTGGTGCCATCAGCCTGTCTTCCATGCTGCTGAGATCCGCGTGAAAATGATGCCACGAAGGGCTGAAACATCATCTATTATCATTATTTAATGAGGTTATTCTATTTAGCTAATGTTTCATTATCTTTATTAAATCCCGGTGACCGGGAAATGTTTCATCACTCTTTATTTAATGTTTTATTATCTTTTTAATTTTTATTTTATTTTTTAAATTTTAATATCTTTATTTAGATTTTTATTCTATTTATTTAATGTTTCATTATCTTTATTTAATGTTTTAATTATCTTTATTTAATGTTTTAATATCTTTGTTTAATGTTTTATTATCTTTATTTAATGTCGCGGTGCAGTGAGTGACGTCACGTCATGATGTTTTCACGGATGTTTATCTGGACGGCTCATCCTCCTGTATACCGGTGTGCCTCGGATTACCGGTGTTTTTCACGGTACCGGTACCGTGGACCGGCCGGCTCAACCTCCAGCCGGTCTTTTAGCACACTAAAACGGCGTAAAATGACCTCCAGCAGCCCAGGGAGGAAAAATAGCAGGCGCATTGCATGCCGGAGGATTTTAGTGCTGAAATTTAATCTGTCTTTTAAGGCAGTGAAACGGCGTAAAATGACCGGCATCACAATTCAAAACACCCGAGAGATTTGTTCATACATATAAACTCTGGGAGTGACAGCGGGTCTTTTAGCACACTAAAATTAAAATGAACCGAAACAACCATGCTGCTCCATCCGCCTAAAAATGACCGCGACCGCCGGCTTTTTTATCTGTAAAAGAGAGCATGAAGTGGCTAAACAGTGGTGCCATCAGCCTGTCTCTCCATGCTGCTGAATCCGCGTGAAAATGACCGCGACCGCGAGCTGAAAACGGAAGGATAGCATAGCTAGAGGAGGTTGAGCCGTCCGGGAGCTAGAGGAGCTCCCGGTAGAATCCCGGTGACCGGGAAATAGGTTCCGGCGATCACCGCGCATTGCATGCCGGGTAGATTTTATTTATTTATTTATTTTTTAATTTTTAATTTTAATTTTTTTTTTTTTTAATTTTAATTTTTTTTTTTTTTAATTCAATAACTTTATTGAGACATTTGTTCATACATATAAAACACAATATATTTAAACACAATATATATATATATATATATATATATATATATATATATATGTATATATTTACATTTTCAAGTTCTTATTTTTAAGATCTTAAGTTGATGCCACGAAGGCTGAAACATCATCTATTATCTTTATTTAATGTTTTATTCTATTTATTTAATGTTTCATTATCTTTATTAAATGTTATATTCTCTTTATTTAATGTTTCATTCTCTTTATTTAATGTTTTATTATCTTCATTTAATGTTTTATTCTCTTTGTTTAATGTTTTAATATCTTTATTTAATGTTTTATTCTATTTATTTAATGTTTCATTCTCTTTATTTAATGTTTTAATATCTTTATTTAATGTTTTAATATCTTTGTTTAATGTTTTATTATCTTTATTTAATGTTTCGCGTTTGTCACAGTCGCGGTGCAGTGACGTCACGTCATGATGTTTTCACGGATGTTTATCTGGACGGCTCATCCTCCTGTATACCGGTGTGCCGGATTACCGGTGTTTTTCACGGTACCGGTACCGGTGGACCGGCCGGCTCAACCTCCAGCCGGTCTTTTAGCACACTAAAACGGCGTAAAATGACCTCCAGCAGCCCAGGGAGGAAAAAATAGCAGGCGCTTTCCGGAGGATTTTAGTGCTGAACCGGCTTAATCTGTCTTTTAAGGCAGTGAAACGGCGTAAAATGACCGGCATCACAGCGTCAAAACACCCGCAGCAGAGTGCTCCAAGTCAGGGTAAACTCTGGGAGTGACAGCGGGTCTTTTAGCACACTAAAACGGCGTAAAATGAACCGAAACAACCATGCTGCTCCATCCGCCTAAAAATGACCGCGACCGCCGGCTGAAAACGTCCGTAAAAGAGAGCATGAAGTGGCTAAACAGTGGTGCCATCAGCCTGTCTCTCCATGCTGCTGAATCCGCGTGAAAATGACCGCGACCGCGGGCTGAAAACGGAAGGATAGCATAGCTAGAGGAGGTTGAGCCGTCCGGGAGCTAGAGGAGCCGTCCCGGTAGAATCCCGGTGACCGGGAAATAGGTTCCGGGCGATCACCGCGCATTGCATGCCGGGTAGTTTTTATTTTATTTTATTTTTTTAAATTCAATAACTTTCTTGAGACATTTGTTCATACATATAAACGAAAGATCATTATCTTTATTTAATGTTTTATTATCTTTATTTAATGTTTCGCGTTTGTCACAGTCACGGTGCAGT
>NW_026549353.1:0-908 GCF_027596085.1 Anoplopoma fimbria | reverse complement strand
AGTGCTGAAATCCGGCTTAATCTGTCTTTTAAGGCAGTGAAACGGCGTAAAATGACCGGCATCACAGCGTCAAAACACCCGCAGCAGAGTGCTCCAAGTCAGGGTAAACTCTGGGAGTGACAGCGGGTCTTTTAGCACACTAAAACGGCGTAAATGAACCGAAACAACCATGCGCGGGCTGAAAAGGGAAGGATAGCATAGCTAGAGGAGGTTGAGCCGTCCGGGAGCTAGAGGAGCCGTCCCCCGGTAGAATCCCGGTGACCGGAAATAGGTTCCGGCGATCACCGCGCATTGCATGCCGGGTAGTTTTTATTTTATTTTTTTTTTTAAATTCAATAACTTTCTTGAGACATTTGTTCATACATATAAACGAAAGATCATTATCTTTATTTAATGTTTTATTATCTTTATTTAATGTTTGTTTGTCACAGTCATGGTGCAGTGACGTCACGTCATGATGTTTTCACGGATGTTTATCTGGACGGCTCATCCTCCTGTATACCGGTGTGCCGGATTACCGTGTTTTTCACGGTACCGGTACCGTGGATTTATAAGGCTCAACCTCCTATAGCTAGCATAGCTAGAGGAGGTTGAGCCGTCTGGGAGCTAGAGGAGGCGTCCCGGTAGAATCCCGGTGACCGGGAAATAGGTTCCGGCGATAACCGCGCATTGCATGCCGGGTAGATTTTATTTATTTATTTATTTTTTAATTTTAATTTTTAATTTTTTTTTAATTTTAATTTTTAATTTTTTTTAATTCAATAACTTTATTGAGACATTTGTTCATACATATAAAACACAATATATTTATATATATATATATATATATATATATATATATATATATATATATATGTATATATTTACATTTTCAAGTTCTTATTTTTAAGATCTTAAATTGATGCCAC
>NW_026549352.1:0-4670 GCF_027596085.1 Anoplopoma fimbria | reverse complement strand
TGCGGGTGTTTTGGCAGCTGTGATGCCGGTCATTTTACGCCGTTTCACTGCCTTAAAAGACAGATTAAGCCGGATTTCAGCACTAAAATCCTCCGGAAAGCGCCTGCTATTTTTTCCTCCCTGGGCTGCTGGAGGTCATTTTACGCCGTTTTAGTGTGCTAAAAGACCGGCTGGAGGTTGAGCCGGCCGGTCCACCGGTACCGGTACCGTGAAAAACACCGGTAATCCGGCACACCGGTATACAGGAGGAAAAATATTAAAAATTAAAATTAAAAAATAAATAAATAAATAAAATCTACCCGGCATGCAATGCGCGGTGATCGCCGGAACCTATTTCCCGGTCACCGGGATTCTACCGGGACGTCTCCTCTAGCTCCCAGACGGCTCAACCTCCTCTAGCTATGCTAGCTATAGGAGGTTGAGCCGGCCGTCCACCGGTACCGGTACCGTGAAAAACACCGGTAATCCGGCACACCGGTATACAGGAGGATGAGCCGTCCAGATAAACATCCGTGAAAACATCATGACGTGACGTCACTGCACCGTGACTGTGACAAACGCGAAACATAAATAAATAAAGATAATAAAACATTAAATAAAGATAATGATCTTTCGTTTATATGTATGAACAAATGTCTCAAGAAAGTTATTGAATTTAAAAAAATAAAATAAAATAAAAACTACCCGGCATGCAATGCGCGGTGATCGCCGGAACCTATTTCCCGGTCACCGGGATTCTACCGGGACGGCTCCTCTAGCTCCCGGACGGCTCAACCTCCTCTAGCTATGCTATCCTTCCGTTTTCAGCCCGCGGTCGCGGTCATTTTCACGCGGATTCAGCAGCATGGAGAGACAGGCTGATGGCACCACTGTTTAGCCACTTCATGCTCTCTTTTACGGACGTTTTCAGCCGGCGGTCGCGGTCATTTTTTAGGCGGATGGAGCAGCATGGTTGTTTCGGTTCATTTTACGCCGTTTTAGTGTGCTAAAAGACCCGCTGTCACTCCCAGAGTTTACCCTGACTTGGAGCACTCTGCTGCGGGTGTTTTGACGCTGTGATGCCGGTCATTTTACGCCGTTTCACTGCCTTAAAAGACAGATTAAGCCGGATTTCAGCACTAAAATCCTCCGGAAAGCGCCTGCTATTTTTTTCCTCCCTGGGCTGCTGGAGGTCATTTTACGCCGTTTTAGTGTGCTAAAAGACCGGCTGGAGGTTGAGCCGGCCGGTCCACCGGTGCCGGTACCGTGAAAAACACCGGTAATCCGGCACACCGGTATACAGGAGGATGAGCCGTCCAGATAAACATCCGTGAAAACATCATGACGTGACGTCACTGCACCGCGACTGTGACATTACATTACATTACAGTCATTTAGCAGACGCTTTTATCCAAAGCGACTTACAGGAAGTGTATTCAACATAGGTATTCAAGAGAACTACTAGTCACCAGAAGTCATAAGTGCATCTCCTTTCTTAAACAAGCATCTCAAAGTATAAGCCAGAGCAAAAGTATAGTGCAGAGGCAGATTACTACGAAAACAGTAATTGCAACAGACTAATCCGAATATAGTAAGTGCTACAAACTACTACGAATAGGATAAGTGCAGTAAACAAATACAAATTCAATAAGTGCAGCGAACTGATACGAATACAGTAAGTGCAGCAACTAATACGAGTGCCATAAGTGCTACGAGGAAGGCTCCGGGTAGTACTTCCTGAAGAGGTGAGTTTTCAGCCTGCGCCTAAAGATGGGCAGCGACTCTGCTGTCCTGACGTCAGTGGGGAGTTCATTCCACCACTGAGGGGCCAGGACAGAAAAAAGCTGTGACCGGGTGGATCGGCCGCAGGGACCTCTGAGCGACAAACGCGAAACATTAAATAAAGATAATAAAACATTAAACAAAGATATTAAAACATTAAATAAAGAGAATGAAACATTAAATAAATAGAATAAAACATTAAATAAAGATATTAAAACATTAAACAAAGAGAATAAAACATTAAATGAAGATAATAAAACATTAAATAAAGAGAATGAAACATTAAATAAAGAGAATATAACATTTAATAAGATAATGAAACATTAAATAAATAGAATAAAACATTAAATAAAGATAATAGATGATGTTTCAGCCTTCGTGGCATCAACTTAAGATCTTAAAAATAAGAACTTGAAAATGTAAATATATACATATATATATATATATATATATATATATATATATATATATATATATATATATATATATATTGTGTTTTATATGTATGAACAAATGTCTCAATAAAGTTATTGAATTAAAAAAAAAAAAAAAATTAAAATTAAAAAAAAAAAAAAATTAAAAAAATTAAAAAATAAATAAATAAATAAAATCTACCCGGCATGCAATGCGCGGTGATCGCCGGAACCTATTTCCCGGTCACCGGGATTCTACCGGGACGCCTCCTCTAGCTCCCAGACGGCTCAACCTCCTCTAGCTATGCTAGCTATAGGAGGTTGAGCCGGCCGGTCCATCCACCGGTACCGGTACCGTGAAAAACACCGGTAATCCGGCACACCGGTATACAGGAGGATGAGCCGTCCAGATAAACATCCGTGAAAACATCATGACGTGACGTCACTGCACCGCGACTGTGACAAACGCGAAACATTAAATAAAGATAATAAAACATTAAATAAAGATAATGATCTTTCGTTTATATGTATGAACAAATGTCTCAAGAAAGTTATTGAATTTAAAAAAATAAAATAAAATAAAAACTACCCGGCATGCAATGCGCGGTGATCGCCGGAACCTATTTCCCGGTCACCGGGATTCTACCGGGACGGCTCCTCTAGCTCCCGGACGGCTCAACCTCCTCTAGCTATGCTATCCTTCCCTTTTCAGCCCGCGGTCGCGGTCATTTTCACGCGGATTCAGCAGCATGGAGAGACAGGCTGATGGCACCACTGTTTAGCCACTTCATGCTCTCTTTTACGGACGTTTTCAGCCGGCGGTCGCGGTCATTTTTTAGGCGGATGGAGCAGCATGGTTGTTTCGGTTCATTTTACGCCGTTTTAGTGTGCTAAAAGACCCGCTGTCACTCCCAGAGTTTACCCTGACTTGGAGCACTCTGCTGCGGGTGTTTTGACGCTGTGATGCCGGTCATTTTACGCCGTTTCACTGCCTTAAAAGACAGATTAAGCCGGATTTCAGCACTAAAATCCTCCGGAAAGCGCCTGCTATTTTTTCCTCCCTGGGCTGCTGGAGGTCATTTTACGCCGTTTTAGTGTGCTAAAAGACCGGCTGGAGGTTGAGCCGGCCGGTCCACCGGTACCGGTACCGTGAAAAACACCGGTAATCCGGCACACCGGTATACAGGAGGATGAGCCGTCCAGATAAACATCCGTGAAAACATCATGACGTGACGTCACTGACGTCACTTGAAAATGTAAATATATACATATATATATATATATATATATATATAAATATATTGTGTTTTATATGTATGAACAAATGTCTCAATAAAGTTATTGAATTAAAAAAAAAAAAAATAAAAAAATTAAAATTAAAATATTAAAAATTAAAATTAAAAAATAAATAAATAAATAAAATCTACCCGGCATGCAATGCGCGGTGATCGCCGGAACCTATTTCCCGGTCACCGGGATTCTACCGGGACGTCTCCTCTAGCTCCCAGACGGCTCAACCTCCTCTAGCTATGCTAGCTATAGGAGGTTGAGCCGGCCGGTCCACCGGTACCGGTACCGTGAAAAACACCGGTAATCCGGCACACCGGTATACAGGAGGATGAGCCGTCCAGATAAACATCCGTGAAAACATCATGACGTGACGTCACTTGAAAATGTAAATATATACATATATATATATATATATATATATAATATATATAAATATATGTTTTTATATGTATGAACAAATGTCTCAATAAAGTTATTGAATTAAAAAAAAAATTAAAAAATTAAAATTAAAAAAAATATTAAAAATTAAAATTAAAAAATAAATAAATAAATAAAATCTACCCGGCATGCAATGCGCGGTGATCGCGGAACCTTTCCCGGTCACCGGGATTCTACCGGGACGTCTCCTCTAGCTCCCAGACGGCTCAACCTCCTCTCTAGCTATGCTAGCTATAGGAGGTTGAGCCGGCCGGTCCACCGGTACCGGTACCGTGAAAAACACCGGTAATCCGGCACACCGGTATACAGGAGGATGAGCCGTCCAGATAAACATCCGTGAAAACATCATGACGTGACGTCACTGCACCGTGACTGTGACAAACCAGCAGCATGGAGAGACAGGCTGATGGCACCACTGTTTAGCCACTTCATGCTCTCTTTTACGGACGTTTTCAGCCGGCGGTCGCGGTCATTTTTTAGGCGGATGGAGCAGCATGGTTGTTTCGGTTCATTTTACGCCGTTTTAGTGTGCTAAAAGACCCGCTGTCACTCCCAGAGTTTACCCTGACTTGGAGCACTCTGCTGCGGGTGTTTTGACGCTGTGATGCCGGTCATTTTACGCCGTTTCACTGCCTTAAAAGACAGATTAAGCCGGATTTCAGCACTAAAATCCTCCGGAAAGCGCCTGCTATTTTTTTCCTCCCTGGGCTGCTGGAGGTCATTTTACGCCGTTTTAGTGTGCTAAAAGACCGGCTGGAGAGTTGAGCC
>NW_026549351.1:0-598 GCF_027596085.1 Anoplopoma fimbria | reverse complement strand
GACACTTTTGGGGTATTTTAAGGCTGAAACGTCTTTTTGCAGCAGAAAAGCTGTAAATGCATCTAAAAGTGATGAAAGTATCATGTTTTCATGAAAACATAAGGAAACTTGTTATTATGAGTCCAGAGGCCCTTACTTGAAGAAACTCACGTAAACTATGGTTTCGTCGCAGAAAATACACTTTTGGGGTATTTTCAAGCTGAAACGACTTTTGTAAGCAAAAAAAACGGAAATGCATCTAAAAGTGATGAAAGTATCATGTTTTTCATGAAAAAACACAAGTAAACTAGTTGATATCAGTCCTGAGGCCTTATTTGAAGAAACTAATGTAAAGTATGGTTTCCTGTCAGAAAAGACACTTTGGGGTATTTCAAGGCTGAAACGTATTTTGTGAGCAAAAAAAACGGAAATGCATCTAAAAGTGATGAAAGTATCATGTTTTCATGAAAAAACACTAGTTGATATTAGTCCTGAGGCCTTTACTTGAAGAAACTCATGTAAAGTATGAATTCCTGTCAGAAAAGACACTTTTGGGGTATTTTAAGGCTGAAACGTCTTTTTCCAGCAGAAAAGCTGTAAATGCATCTGAAAGTGATGA
>NW_026549350.1:0-10636 GCF_027596085.1 Anoplopoma fimbria | reverse complement strand
GCTTTAGAGGTGAACTCCCGTCGTCCTTCAAAGCTCCCCCTGCTGGGCCCCACGTAGCTTTACAGGTGAACTCCGGTCGTCCTTCAAAGCTCCCCCTGCTGGGCCCCACGTAGCTGTATAGGTGAACCTCCGTCGTCCTTCAAAGCTCCCCCTGCTGTGCCCCACGTAGCTTTAGAGGTGAACTCCCATCGTCCTTCAAAGCTCCCCCTGCTGGGCCCCACGTAGCTGCGAAGGTGAACTCCCGTCGTCCTTCAAAGCTCCCCCTGCTGGGCCCCACGTAGCTGCTGGGCCCCACGAGGTGAACTCCCGTTGTCCTTCAAAGCTCCCCTGCTGGGCCCCACGTAGCTTTAGAGGTGAACTCCCGTCGTCCTTCAAAGCTCCCCCTGCTGGGCCCCACGTAGCTGTAGAGGTGAACTCCCGTCGTCCTTCAAAGCTCCCCGTGCTGGGCCCCACGTAGCTGCGAAGGTGAACTCCCGTCGTCCTTCAAAGCTCCCCCTGCTGGGCCCCACGTAGCTGTAGAGGTGAACTCCCGTCGTCCTTCAAAGCTCCCCGTGCTGGGCCCCACGTAGCTTTAGAGGTGAACTCCCGTCGTCCTTCAAAGCTCCCCTGCTGGGCCCCACGTAGCTGCGAGAGGTGAACTCCCGTCGTCCTTCAAAGCTCCCCTGCTGGGCCCCACGTAGCTGCGAGGTGAACTCCCGTCGTCCTTCAAAGCTCCCCCTGCTGGGCCCCACGTAGCTTTAGAGGTGAACTCCCGTCGTCCTTCAAAGCTCCCCTGCTGGGCCCCACGTAGCTTTAGAGGTGAACTCCCGTCGTCCTTCAAAGCTCCCCCTGCTGGGCCCCACGTAGCTTTAGAGGTGAACTCCTGTCGTCCTTCAAAGCTCCCCTGCTGGGCCCCACGTAGCTTTAGGTGAACTCCCGTCGTCCTTCAAAGCTCCCCTGCTGGGCCCCACGTAGCTTTAGAGGTGAACTCCCGTCGTCCTTCAAAGCTCCCCTGCTGGGCCCCACGTAGCTTTAGAGGTGAACTCCCGTCGTCCTTCAAAGCTCCCCTGCTGGGCCCCACGTAGCTTTAGAGGTGAACTCCTGTCGTCCTTCAAAGCTCCCCTGCTGGGCCCCACGTAGCTGCGAGAGGTGAACTCCTGTCGTCCTTCAAAGCTCCCCTGCTGGGCCCCACGTAGCTTTAGAGGTGAACTCCATAGCTTTAGAGGTGAACTCCTGTCGTCCTTCAAAGCTCCCCTGCTGGGCCCCACGTAGCTGCGAAGGTGAACTCCCGTCGTCCTTCAAAGCTCCCCTGCTGGGCCCCACGTAGCTTTAGAGGTGAACTCCCGTCGTCCTTCAAAGCTCCCCTGCTGGGCCCCACGTAGCTGCGAGGTGAACTCCCGTCGTCCTTCAAAGCTCCCCTGCTGGGCCCCACGTAGCTTTAGAGGTGAACTCCCGTCGTCCTTCAAAGCTCCCCTGCTGGGCCCCACGTAGCTTTAGAGGTGAACTCCCGTCGTCCTTCAAAGCTCCCCTGCTGGGCCCCACGTAGCTTTAGAGGTGAACTCCTGTCGTCCTTCAAAGCTCCCCTGCTGGGCCCCACGTAGCTGCGAGGTGAACTCCTGTCGTCCTTCAAAGCTCCCCTGCTGGGCCCCACGTAGCTTTAGAGGTGAACTCCTGTCGTCCTTCAAAGCTCCCCTGCTGGGCCCCACGTAGCTGTAGAGGTGAACTCCGTCGTCCTTCAAAGCTCCCCTGCTGGGCCCCACGTAGCTTTAGAAGGTGAACTCCGTCGTCCTTCAAAGCTCCCCTGCTGGGCCCCACGTAGCTGTAGAGGTGAACTCCGTCGTCCTTCAAAGCTCCCCTGCTGGGCCCCGTACGTGAACTCCCGCTGCTGGGCCCCAGAGGTGAACTCCCGTCGTCCTTCAAAGCTCCCCTGCTGGGCCCCACGTAGCTTTAGAGGTGAACTCCTGTCGTCCTTCAAAGCTCCCCTGCTGGGCCCCACGTAGCTGCGAGGTGAACTCCCGTCGTCCTTCAAAGCTCCCCTGCTGGGCCCCACGTAGCTTTAGAGGTGAACTCCTGTCGTCCTTCAAAGCTCCCCTGCTGGGCCCCACGTAGCTTTAGAGGTGAACTCCCGTCGTCCTTCAAAGCTCCCCTGCTGGGCCCCACGTAGCTGCGAGGTGAACTCCCGTCGTCCTTCAAAGCTCCCCTGCTGGGCCCCACGTAGCTTAGAGGTGAACTCCCGTCGTCCTTCAAAGCTCCCCTGCTGGGCCCCACGTAGCTTTAGAGGTGAACTCCCGTCGTCCTTCAAAGCTCCCCTGCTGGGCCCCACGTAGCTTTAGAGGTGAACTCCCGTCGTCCTTCAAAGCTCCCCTGCTGGGCCCCACGTAGCTTTAGAGGTGAACTCCCGTCGTCCTTCAAAGCTCCCCTGCTGGGCCCCACGTAGCTGTAGAGGTGAACTCCCGTCGTCCTTCAAAGCTCCCCTGCTCCCCTGCTGGGCCCCACGTAGCTTTAGAGGTGAACTCCCGTCGTCCTTCAAAGCTCCCCTGCTGGGCCCCACGTAGCTTTAGAGGTGAACTCCCGTCGTCCTTCAAAGCTCCCCTGCTGGGCCCCACGTAGCTGCGAGGTGAACTCCCGTCGTCCTTCAAAGCTCCCCTGCTGGGCCCCACGTAGCTTTAGAGGTGAACTCCCGTCGTCCTTCAAAGCTCCCCTGCTGGGCCCCACGTAGCTGCAGAGGTGAACTCCCGTCGTCCTTCAAAGCTCCCCTGCTGGGCCCCACGTAGCTGTAGAGGTGAACTCCCGTCGTCCTTCAAAGCTCCCCTGCTGGGCCCCACGTAGCTTTAGAGGTGAACTCCTGTCGTCCTTCAAAGCTCCCCTGCTGGGCCCCACATAGCTTTAGAGGTGAACTCCCGTCGTCCTTCAAAGCTCCCCCTGCTGGGCCCCACGTAGCTTTAGAGGTGAACTCCCGTCGTCCTTCAAAGCTCCCCCTGCTGGGCCCCACGTAGCTTTAGAGGTGAACTCCCGTCGTCCTTCAAAGCTCCCCTCGCTGGGCCCCACGTAGCTTTAGAGGTGAACTCCTGTCGTCCTTCAAAGCTCCCCTGCTGGGCCCCACGTAGCTTTAGAGGTGAACTCCCGTCGTCCTTCAAAGCTCCCCTGCTGGGCCCCACGTAGCTGCCAGAGGTGAACTCCTGTTGTCCTTCAAAGCTCCCCTGCTGGGCCCCACGTAGCTTTAGAGGTGAACTCCTGTCGTCCTTCAAAGCTCCCCCTGCTGGGCCCCACGTAGCTGTAGAGGTGAACTCCCGTCGTCCTTCAAAACTCCCCGTGCTGGGCCCCACGTAGCTTTGAAGGTGAACTCTTGTCGTACTTCAAAACTCCCCCTGCTGGGCCCCACGTAGCTGTAGAGGTGAACTCCCGTCGTCCTTCAAAGCTCCCCTGCTGGGCCCCACGTAGCTGCGAAGGTGAACTCCCGTCGTCCTTCAAAGCTCCCCTGCTGGGCCCCACGTAGCTTTAGAGGTGAACTCCCGTCGTCCTTCAAAGCTCCCCTGCTGGGCCCCACGTAGCTGCGAAGGTGAACTCCCGTCGTCCTTCAAAGCTCCCCCTGCTGGGCCCCACGTAGCTGTAGAGGTGAACTCCCGTCGTCCTTCAAAGCTCCCCCTGCTGGGCCCCACGTAGCTTTAGAGGTGAACTCCCGTCGTCCTTCAAAGCTCCCGCTGCTGGGCCCCACGTAGCTGTCCTAAGGTGAACTCCCGTCGTCCTTCAAAGCTCCCCTGCTGGGCCCCACGTAGCTTTAGAGGTGAACTCCTGTCGTCCTTCAAAGCTCCCCCTGCTGGGCCCCACGTAGCTGCGAAGGTGAACTCCCGTCGTCCTTCAAAGCTCCCCTGCTGGGCCCCACGTAGCTGTAGAGGTGAACTCCCGTCGTCCTTCAAAGCTCCCCTGCTGGGCCCCACGTAGCTTTAGAGGTGAACTCCCGTCGTCCTTCAAAGCTCCGCCTGCTGGGCCCCACGTAGCTTTAGAGGTGAACTCTTGTCGTCCTTCAAAGCTCCCCTGCTGGGCCCCACGTAGCTGCGAGAGGTGAACTCCCGTCGTCCTTCAAAGCTCCCCTGCTGGGCCCCACGTAGCTTTAGAGGTGAACTCCCGTCGTCCTTCAAAGCTCCCCTGCTGGGCCCCACGTAGCTGCGAAGGTGAACTCCCGTCGTCCTTCAAAGCTCCCCCTGCTGGGCCCCACGTAGCTGTAGAGGTGAACTCCCGTCGTCCTTCAAAGCTCCCCCTGCTGGGCCCCACGTAGCTTTAGAGGTGAACTCCCGTCGTCCTTCAAAGCTCCCCCTGCTGGGCCCCACGTAGCTGCAGAGGTGAACTCCCGTCGTCCTTCAAAGCTCCCCTGCTGGGCCCCACGTAGCTTTAGAGGTGAACTCCCGTGTCGTCCTTCAAAGCTCCCCCTGCTGGGCCCCACGTAGCTTTAGAGGTGAACTCCCGTCGTCCTTCAAAGCTCCCCCTGCTGGGCCCCACGTAGCTTTAGAGGTGAACTCCTGTCGTCCTTCAAAGCTACCCCTGCTGGGCCCCACGTAGCTTTAGAGGTGAACTCCCGTCGTCCTTCAAAGCTCCCCTGCTGGGCCCCACGTAGCTGTAGAGGTGAACTCCGTCGTCCTTCAAAGCTCCCGCTGCTGGGCCCCACGTAGCTTTAGAGGTGAACTCCTGTCGTCCTTCAAAGCTCCCCCTGCTGGGCCCCACGTAGCTGTAGAGGTGAACTCCTGTCGTCCTTCAAAGCTCCCCTGCTGGGCCCCACGTAGCTTTAGAGGTGAACTCCCGTCGTCCTTCAAAGCTCCCCTGCTGGGCCCCACGTAGCTTTAGAGGTGAACTCCCGTCGTCCTTCAAAGCTCCCCCTGCTGGGCCCCACGTAGCTTTAGAGGTGAACTCCCGTCGTCCTTCAAAGCTCCCCTGCTGGGCCCCACGTAGCTGTAGAGGTGAACTCCCGTCGTCCTTCAAAGCTCCCCTGCTGGGCCCCACGTAGCTTTAAGGTGAACTCCCCGTCGTCCTTCAAAGCTCCCCTGCTGGGCCCCACGTAGCTGTATAGGTGAACCTCCGTCGTCCTTCAAAGCTCCCCCTGCTTGGCCCCACGTAGCTGCGAAGGTGAACTCCCGTCGTCCTTCAAAGCTCCCCTGCTGGGCCCCACGTAGCTTTAGAGGTGAACTCCCGTCGTCCTTCAAAGCTCCCCTGCTGGGCCCCACGTAGCTTTAGAGGTGAACTCCTGTCGTCCTTCAAAGCTCCCCCTGCTGGGCCCCACGTAGAGGTGAACTCCTGTTGTCCTTCAAAGCTCCCCTTGCTGGGCCCCACGTAGCTTTGAAGGTGAACTCCCGTCGTCCTTCAAAGCTCCCCTGCTGGGCCCCACGTAGCTGTAGAGGTGAACTCCGTCGTCCTTCAAAGCTCCCCTGCTGGGCCCCACGTAGCTGCGAAGGTGAACTCCCGTCGTCCTTCAAAGCTCCGCCTGCTGGGCCCCACGTAGCTTTAGAGGTGAACTCTTGTCGTCCTTCAAAGCTCCCCTGCTGGGCCCCACGTAGCTGCGAAGGTGAACTCCCGTCGTCCTTCAAAGCTCCCCTGCTGGGCCCCACGTAGCTTTAGAGGTGAACTCCCGTCGTCCTTCAAAGCTCCCCCTGCTGGGCCCCACGTAGCTTTAGACGTGAACTCCCGTCGTCCTTCAAAGCTCCCCCTGCTGGGCCCCATGTAGCTTTAGAGGTGAACTCCCGTTGTCCTTCAAAGCTCCTTCCCCAAAGCTCCCCTGCTGGGCCCCACGTAGCTGTAGAGGTGAACTCCCGTCGTCCTTCAAAGCTCCCCTGCTGGGCCCCACGTAGCTTTAGGGTGAACTCCCCTGCTGGGCGTCCTTCAAAGCTCCCCTGCTGGGCCCCACGTAGCTGTAGAGGTGAACTCCTGTCGTCCTTCAAAGCTCCCCCTGCTGGGCCCCACGTAGCTTTAGAGGTGAACTCCCGTCGTCCTTCAAAGCTCCCCCTGCTGGGCCCCACGTAGCTTTAGAGGTGAACTCCTGTCGTCCTTCAAAACTCCCCTGCTTGGCCCCACGTAGCTGTAGAGGTGAACTCCTGTCATCCTTCAAAGCTCCCCCTGCTGGGCCCCATGTAGCTTTAGAGGTGAACTCCTGTCGTCCATCAAAGCTCCCCTGCTGGGCCCCACGTAGCTGTAGAGGTGAACTCCCGTCGTCCTTCAAAGCTCCCCTGCTGGGCCCCACGTAGCTTTAGAGGTGAACTCCTGTCGTCCTTCAGCTCCCCTGCTGGGCCCCACGTAGCTGTAGAGGTGAACTCCCCGTCGTCCTTCAAAGCTCCCCCTGCTGGGCCCCACGTAGCTTTAAGGTGAACTCCCGTCGTCCTTCAAAGCTCCCCCTGCTGGGCCCCACGTAGCTGCGAAGGTGAACTCCGTCGTCCTTCAAAGCTCCCCTGCTGGGCCCCACGTAGCTGCGAAGGTGAACTCCCGTCGTCCTTCAAAGCTCCCCCTGCTGGGCCCCACGTAGCTTTAGAGGTGAACTCCCATCGTCCTTCAAAGCTCCCCTGCTGGGCCCCACGTAGCTTTACAGGTGAACTCCGTCGTCCTTCAAAGCTCCCCTGCTGGGCCCCACGTAGCTGTAGAGGTGAACTCCGTCGTCCTTCAAAGCTCCCCTGCTGGGCCCCACGTAGCTTTAGAGGTGAACTCCCGTCGTCCTTCAAAGCTCCCCTGCTGGGCCCCACGTAGCTGCGAAGGTGAACTCCCGTCGTCCTTCAAAGCTCCCCCTGCTGGGCCCCACGTAGCTTTAGAGGTGAACTCCCGTCGTCCTTCAAAGCTCCCCTGCTGGGCCCCACGTAGCTTTAGAGGGTGAACTCCTGTCGTCCTTCAAAGCTCCCCTGCTGGGCCCCACGTAGCTGCGAAGGTGAACTCCCGTCGTCCTTCAAAGCTCCCCTGCTGGGCCCCACGTAGCTGCGAGGTGAACTCCCGTCGTCCTTCAAAGCTCCCCTGCTGGGCCCCACGTAGCTTTAGAGGTGAACTCCTCGTCCTCCTTCAAAGCTCCCCTGCTGGGCCCCACGTAGCTTTAAGGTGAACTCCCGTCGTCCTTCAAAGCTCCCCTGCTGGGCCCCACGTAGCTTTAGAGGTGAACTCCCGTCGCCCTTCAAAGCTCCCCCTGCTGGGCCCCACGTAGCTTTAGAGGTGAACTCCCGTCGTCCTACAAAGCTCCCCCTGCTGGGCCCCACGTAGCTTTAGAGGTGAACTCCCGTCGTCCTTCAAAGCTCCCCTGCTGGGCCCCACGTAGCTTTAGAGGTGAACTCCGTCGTCCTTCAAAGCTCCCCTGCTGGGCCCCACGTAGCTGCGAGGTGAACTCCTGTCGTCCTTCAAAGCTCCCCTGCTGGGCCCCACGTAGCTGTAGAGGTGAACTCCTGTCGTCCTTCAAAGCTCCCCTGCTGGGCCCCACGTAGCTTTAGAGGTGAACTCCCGTCGTCCTTCAAAGCTCCCCTGCTGGGCCCCACGTAGCTGCGAGAGGTGAACTCCCGTCGTCCTTCAAAGCTCCCCCTGCTGGGCCCCACGTAGCTGTAGAGGTGAACTCCCGTCGTCCTTCAAAGCTCCCCCTGCTGGGCCCCACGTAGCTTTAGAGGTGAACTCCCGTCGTCCTTCAAAGCTCCCCTGCTGGGCCCCACGTAGCTGCGAGGTGAACTCCCGTCGTCCTTCAAAGCTCCCCCTGCTGGGCCCCACGTAGCTTTAGAGGTGAACTCCTTCAAAGTCCCCTGTCCTTCAAAACTCCCCTCCCCCTGCTGGGCCCCACGTAGCTGTAGAGGTGAACTCCCGTCGTCCTTCAAAGCTCCCCTGCTGGGCCCCACGTGAACTCCCGCTTTCAAAGGCTGGGCCCCACGTAGCTGTAGAGGTGAACTCCTTCAAAGCTCCCCCTGCTGGGCCCCACGTAGCTGTAGAGGTGAACTCCCGTCGTCCTTCAAAGCTCCCCCTGCTGGGCCCCACGTAGCTGCGAAGGTGAACTCCCGTCGTCCTTCAAAGCTCCCCCTGCTGGGCCCCACGTAGCTTTAGAGGTGAACCTCCGTCGTCCTTCAAAGCTCCCCTGCTGGGCCCCACGTAGCTGCGAAGGTGAACTCCCGTCGTCCTTCAAAGCTCCCCTGCTGGGCCCCACGTAGCTGCGAGGTGAACTCCCGTCGTCCTTCAAAGCTCCCCTGCTGGGCCCCACGTAGCTTTAGAGGTGAACTCCCGTCGTCCTTCAAAGCTCCCCTGCTGGGCCCCACGTAGCTTTAGAGGTGAACTCCGTCGTCCTTCAAAGCTCCCCTGCTGGGCCCCACGTAGCTTTACAGGTGAACTCCCGTCGTCCTTCAAAGCTCCCACTGCTGGGCCCCACGTAGCTTTAGAGGTGAACTCCTGTCGTCCTTCAAAGCTCCCCCTGCTGGGCCCCACGTAGCTGCGAAGGTGAACTCCCGTCGTCCTTCAAAGCTCCCCTGCTGGGCCCCACGTAGCTGTAGAGGTGAACTCCTGTCGTCCTTCAAAGCTCCCCTGCTGGGCCCCACGTAGCTTTAGAGGTGAACTCCTGTCGTCCTTCAAAGCTCCCCTGCTGGGCCCCACGTAGCTGTTAGAGGTGAACTCTTGTCGTCCTTCAAAGCTCCCCTGCTGGGCCCCACGTAGCTTTAGGTGAACTCCTGTCGTCCTTCAAAGCTCCCCTGCTGGGCCCCACGTAGCTGCTGGGCCCCACGTAGAGGTGAACTCCTGTCGTCCTTCAAAGCTCCCCCTGCTGGGCCCCACGTAGCTGTAGAGGTGAACTCCCGTCGTCCTTCAAAGCTCCCCCTGCTGGGCCCCACGTAGCTTTAGAGGTGAACTCCCGTCGTCCTTCAAAGCTCCCCCTGCTGGGCCCCACGTAGCTGTAGAGGTGAACTCCTGTCGTCCTTCAAAGCTCCCCTGCTGGGCCCCACGTAGCTGCGAAGGTGAACTCCTGTCGTCCTTCAAAGTTCCCCTTGCTGGGCCCCACGTAGCTGCGAAGATGAACTTCCGCCGTCCTTTAAAGCTCCCCCTGCTGGGCCCCACGTAGCTTTACAGGTGAACTCCGTCGTCCTTCAAAGCTCCCCTGCTGGGCCCCACGTAGCTGTTAGAGGTGAACTCCGTCGTCCTTCAAAGCTCCCCTGCTGGGCCCCACGTAGCTTTAGAGGTGAACTCCCATCGTCCTTCAAAGCTCCCCAGCTGGGCCCCACGTAGCTGCGAAGGTGAACTCCCGTCGTCCTTCAAAGCTCCCCCTGCTGGGCCCCACGTAGCTGTAGAGGTGAACTCCCGTCGTCCTTCAAAGCTCCCCCTGCTGGGCCCCACGTAGCTTTAGAGGTGAACTCCCGTCGTCCTTCAAAGCTCCCCCCTGGCCCCACGTAGCTGTAGAGGTGAACTCCTGTCGTCCTTCAAAGCTCCCCCTGCTGGGCCCCACGTAGCTTTAGAGGTGAACTCCCATCGTCCTTCAAAGCTCCCCCTGCTGGGCCCCACGTAGCTGCGAAGGTGAACTCCCGTCGTCCTTCAAAGCTCCCCCTGCTGGGCCCCACGTAGCTGCGAGGTGAACTCCCGTCGTCCTTCAAAGCTCCCCTGCTGGGCCCCACGTAGCTGTAGAGGTGAACTCCCGTCGTCCTTCAAAGCTCCCCCTGCTGGGCCCCACGTAGCTTTACAGGTGAACTCCGGTCGTCCTTCAAAGCTCCCCTGCTGGGCCCCACGTAGCTGTAGAGGTGAACTCCCGTCGTCCTTCAAAGCTCCCCCTGCTGGGCCCCACGTAGCTTTAGAGGTGAACTCCCATCGTCCTTCAAAGCTCCCCTGCTGGGCCCCACGTAGCTGCGAAGGTGAACTCCCGTCGTCCTTCAAAGCTCCCCCTGCTGGGCCCCACGTAGCTGTTAGAGGTGAACTCCCGTCGTCCTTCAAAGCTCCCCCCACGTGCTGGGCCCCACGTAGCTTTAGAGGTGAACTCCCGTCGTCCTTCAAAGCTCCCCCTGCTGGGCCCCACGTAGCTGTAGAGGTGAACTCCCGTCGTCCTTCAAAGCTCCCCCTGCTGGGCCCCACGTAGCTTTAGAGGTGAACTCCCGTCGTCCTTCAAAGCTCCCCTGCTGGGCCCCACGTAGCTGCGAGGTGAACTCCCGTCGTCCTTCAAAGCTCCCCCTGCTGGGCCCCACGTAGCTGTAGAGGTGAACTCCCGTCGTCCTTCAAAGCTCCCCCTGCTGGGCCCCACGTAGCTTAAGAGGTGAACTCCCGTCGGCCTTCAAAGCTCCCCTGCTGGGCCCCACGTAGCTGTAGAGGTGAACTCCGTCGTCCTTCAAAGCTCCCCTGCTGGGCCCCACGTAGCTTTAGAGGTGAACTCCCGTCGTCCTTCAAAGCTCCCCTGCTGGGCCCCATAGCTGCGAAGGTGAACTCCCGTCGTCCTTCAAAGCTCCCCTGCTGGGCCCCACGTAGCTGCGAGGTGAACTCCCGTCGTCCTTCAAAGCTCCCCTGCTGGGCCCCACGTAGCTTTAGAGGTGAACTCCCGTCGTCCTTCAAAGCTCCCCTGCTGGGCCCCACGTAGCTTTACAGGTGAACTCCGGTCGTCCTTCAAAGCTCCCCTGCTGGGCCCCACGTAGCTGTAGAGGTGAACTCCGTCGTCCTTCAAAGCTCCCCTGCTGGGCCCCACGTAGCTTTAGAGGTGAAC
>NW_026549349.1:0-752 GCF_027596085.1 Anoplopoma fimbria | reverse complement strand
GTCCTTCAAAGCTCCCCCTGCTGGGCCCCACGTAGCTGCGAAGGTGAACTCCCGTCGTCCTTCAAAGCTCCCCTGCTGGGCCCCACGTAGCTTTAGAGGTGAACTCCTGTCATCCTTCAAAGCTCCCCCTGCTGGGCCCCACGTAGCTGCGAAGGTGAACTCCCGTCGTCCTTCAAAGCTCCCCTGCTGGGCCCCACGTAGCTGAAGAGGTGAACTCCTGTCGTCCTTCAAAGCTCCCCTGCTGGGCCCCACGTAGCTTTAGAGGTGAACTCCTGTCGTCCTTCCAAGCTCCCCTGCTGGGCCCCACGTAGCTGTAGAGGTGAACTCCTGTCGTCCTTCAAAGCTCCCCTGCTGGGCCCCACGTAGAGGTGAACTCCTGTTGTCCTTCAAAGCTCCCCTTGCTGGGCCCCACGTAGCTTTAGAGGTGAACTCCCGTCGTCCTTCAAAGCTCCCCCTGCTGGGCCCCACGTAGCTTTAGAGGTGAACTCCTGTTGTCCTTCAAAGCTCCCCTGCTGGGCCCCACGTAGCTTTAGAGGTGAACTCCCGTCGTCCTTCAAAGCTCCCCCTGCTGGGCCCCACGTAGCTTTAGAGGTGAACTCCTGTCGTCCTTCAAAGCTCCCCTGCTGGGCCCCACGTAGCTGTAGAGGTGAACTCCTGTCGTCCTTCAAAGCTCCCCTGCTGGGCCCCACGTAGCTTTAGAGGTGAACTCCCGTCGTCCTTCAAAGCTACCCCTGCTGGGCCCCACGTAGCTG
>NW_026549348.1:0-662 GCF_027596085.1 Anoplopoma fimbria | reverse complement strand
GCTTTAGAGGTGAACTCTTGTCGTCCTTCAAAGCTCCCCCTGCTGGGCCCCACGTAGAGGTGAACTCCTGTTGTCCTTCAAAGCTCCCCCTGCTGGGCCCCACGTAGCTTTACAGGTGAACTCCGGTCGTCCTTCAAAGCTCCCCCTGCTGGGCCCCACGTAGCTTTAGAGGTGAACTCCTGTCATCCTTCAAAGCTCCCGCTGCTGGGCCCCACGTAGCTTTAGAGGTGAACTCCCGTTGTCCTTCAAAGCTCCGCCTGCTGGGCCCCACGTACTGTAGAGGTGAACTCCTGTCGTCCTTCAAAGCTCCCCCTGCTGGGCCCCACGTAGCTTTAGAGGTGAACTCCCGTCGTCCTTCAAAACTCCCCTGCTGGGCCCCACGTAGCTGTAGAGGTGAACTCCCGTCGTCCTTCAAAGCTCCCCGTGCTGGGCCCCACGTAGCTTTGAAGGTGAACTCTTGTCGTACTTCAAAACTCCCCCTGCTGGGCCCCACGTAGCTGTAGAGGTGAACTACCGTCGTCCTTCAAAGACCCCCCAACTGGTCCCAAGTAGATGCGAAGGTGAACTCCCGTCGTCCTTTAAAGCTCCCCCTGCAGGGCCCCACGTAGCTTTAGAGGTGAACTCTTGTCGTACTTCAAAACTCCCCTGCTGGGCTCCACGTA
>NW_026549347.1:0-1006 GCF_027596085.1 Anoplopoma fimbria | reverse complement strand
AAGCTCCCCGTGCTGGGCCCCATTAACTTTGAAGGTGAACTCTTGTCGTACTTCAAAACTCCCCTGCTGGGCTCCACGTAGCTGCGAAGGTGAAGTCCTGTCGTCCCTCAAAGCTCCCCCTGCTGGGCCCCACGTAGCTGTAGAGTGAACTCCTGTCGTCCTTCAAAGCTCCCCTGCTGGGCCCCACGTAGCTTTACAGATGAACTCCGGTAGTCCTTCAAAGCTCCCCCTGCTGGGCCCCACGTAGCTGCAAGGTGAACTCCCGAAAGCTCCCCTGCTGGGCCCCACGTTTAGTCCTTCAAAGCTCCCCCTGCTGGGTCCCCACGTAGCTTTAGAGGTGAACTCCTGTCGTACTTCCAAGCTCCCCCTGCTGGGCCCCACGTAGCTGTAGAGGTGAACTCCGTCGTCCTTCAAAGCTCCCCCTGGGCCCCACGTGAGGCTCCTGTTGTCCTTCAAAGCTCCCTTGCTGGTACCCACGTAGCTTTAGAGGTGAACTCCTGTCGTCCTTCAAAGCTCCCCTGCTGGGCCCCACGTAGCTGCGAGGTGAACTCCCGTTGTCCTTCAAAAGCTCCCCTGCTGGGCCCCACGTAGCTTTAGAGGTGAACTCCGTCGTCCTTCAAAGCTCCCCCTGCTGGGCCCCACGTAGCTGCGAGGTGAACTCCTGTCGTCCTTCAAAGCTCCCCCTGCTGGGCCCCACGTAGCTGTAGAGGTGAACTCCTGTCGTCCTTCAAAGCTCCCCTGCTGGGCCCCACGTAGCTGCGAGAGGTGAACTCCTGTCGTCCTTCCAAAGCTCCCCTGCTGGGCCCCACGTAGCTGCGAAGGTGAACTCCCGCCGCCCTTCAAAATCCCCCTGCTGGGCCCCACGTAGCTTTACAGGTGAACTCCGGTCGTCCTTCAAAGCTCCCCTGCTGGGTCCCACGTAGCTGTAGAAGAGCTGAACTCAGTGAACTCCTGTCGTCCTTCCAAGCTCCCCCTGCTGGGCCCCACATGCTGCGAAGGTGACTAC
>NW_026549346.1:0-2061 GCF_027596085.1 Anoplopoma fimbria | reverse complement strand
ATACTTTACATGAGTTTCTTCAAGTAAGGGCCTCTGGACTCATATTAACAAGTTTCCTTGTGTTTTCATGAAACATGATACTTTCATCACTTTTAGATGCATTTACAGCTTTTCTGCTACCAAAAGACGTTTCAGCCTTAAAATACCCCAAAGTGTCTTTTCTGACAGGAAACCATACTTTACATGAGTTTCTTCATTTAGGGCCTCTGGACTTATTTTAACAAGTTTCCTTGTGTTTTCATGAAAACATGATACTTTCATCACTTTTAGATGCATTTACAGCTTTTCTGCTGCCAAAAGACGTTTCAGCCTTAAAATACCCCAAAAGTGTCTTTTCTGACAGGAAACCATACTTTACATGAGTTTCTTCAAGTAAAGACCTCTGGACTCATAACAAGTTTCCTTGTGATTTCATACTGCTTTCATCACTTTTAGATGCATTTTACAGCTTTTTCTGCTGCCAAAAGACGTTTCAGCCTTAAAATACCCCAAAAGTGTCTTCTGACAGGAAACTATACTTTACATGAGTTTCTTCAAGTAAGGGCCTCTGGACTCATAATAAAAGTTTCCTTGTGATTTCATGAAAACATGATACTTTCATCACTTTTAGATGCATTTACAGTTTTTCTTCTGCAAAAAGACGTTTCAGCCTTAAAATACCTCAAAAGTGTCTTTTCTGACAGGAAACCATACTTTACATGAGTTTCTTCATTTAAGGGCCTCTGGACTTATTTTAACAAGTTTCCTTGTGTTTTCATGAAAACATGATACTTTCATCACTGTTACATTTGGTTGTTTTCCTGTGTCTCCCCTCTCATTCTCTGCAAAGTCTCTGACACCATTTTACTGTTCCTCCACCATGGTCCAACCCCTGTCCAATCTGAGCTGTCTGTTGTGATTCAGTGTCATCAGGCCTTGATAACTTGCACCTGTTTGTCTCCATTGAAGGAGGCCATTGTCTGCCTGTGTGTTTGGCTGTGGAAACCATACTTTACATGAGTTTCTTTAAGTAAAGGCCTCTAGGTGAATAGGTAAGATTCCCTTGGGTTTACAAAACATGATACTTTCATCACTTTTAGATTTTACAGTTTTCTTCACAAAAAGACGTTTCAGCCTTGTAATTACCTCAAAAGTGTCTTTTCTGACAAGTTACCATACTTTATCTTGAGTTTCTTCATTTGGGCCTCTGGACTTATTTTAACAAGTTTCCTTGTGTTTTCATGAAAACATGATGCTTTCATCAAAACATTTACACTTTTCTGCCAAAAGTTTGCAGTTGTGCCCTGTTTTTGTTTTCTGACAGCCATACTTTACATAACAGTTTCTTCAAGTAAAGGCCTCTGGACTCATAATAACAAGTTTCCTTTGTGATTTCATGAAAACATGATACTTTCTTTTAGATGCATTTACAGTTTTTCTTCTGCAAAAAGACGTTTCAGCCTTAAAATACCCCAAAAGTGTCTTTTCTGACATGAAATCATAGTTTACATGAGTTTCTTCAAGTAAGGGCCTCTGGACTCATAATAACAAGTTTCCTTGTGATTTCATGCTGCTTTCATCACTTTTAGATGTATTTACAGCTTTTCTGCTACCAAAAGACGTTTCAGCCTTAAAATACCCCAAAAGTGTCTTTTCTGACAGGAAACCATACTTTACATGAGTTTCTTCAAGTAAGGGCCTCTGGACTTATTTTAACAAGTTTCCTTGTGTTTTCATGAAAACATGATACTTTCATCACTTTTAGATGCATTTACAGCTGTAAAAAAAAAAGCTTTTCTGCTACCAAAAGACGTTTCAGCCTTAAAATACCCCCAAAGTGTCTTTTCTGACAGGAAACCATAGTTTACATGAGTTTCTTCAAGTAAGGGCCTCTGGACTCATAATAACAAGTTTCCTTGTGATTTCATGAAAACATGATACTTTCATCACTTTTAGATGCATTTACAGCTTTTCTGCTGCAAAAAGACGTTTCAGCCTTAAAATACCCCAAAAGTGTCTTTTCTGACAGGAAACCATACTTTACATGAGTTTCTACAAGTAAGGGCCCCTGGACTCATAATA
>NW_026549345.1:0-783 GCF_027596085.1 Anoplopoma fimbria | reverse complement strand
GCTTAAGTTTTAGTGTTTGTTGCTGATTCTGTTGTCTCTGTTGTTGCTGTAATCAGGAACTGCTTTGAGAGGTGTGGTTTAGTTTCAATAGGTCAATTGTCCTCTTAAGTGCTAGTGGGAGTGGCTTACACATCTCAAGGATATATAAACTCGGACCAAACAAACCTTTACTCCAGTGTATTTGACTTCTGGAGGGATACTGAACTACTTGATTCTGCTAGGATAGACTAAGTATATTGTTCTTGCTTTCATAATTTGCTCTTAACTGTACCAAGCCTGCTTAGGTTTTAGTGTCTGTTGCTGATTCTGTTGCTGTAATCAGGAACTGCTTTGAGAGGTGTGGTTTAGTTTCAATAGGTCAATTGTCCTCTTAAGTGCTAGGGGAGTGGCTTACACATCTCAAGGATATATAAACTCGGACCAAACAAACCTTTACTCCAGTGTATTTGACTTCTGGAGGGATACTGGAAATCACTTATCAACTTTGCTCTCCCCCTGCCCTCTGGGCCGCACCCAAAAATTGCCACCGCTCATGTACACTTTGACCAATCAGAGCGCGTTCCGATTCTCCGTTCTTATTGGCTGTGGGACTGTCCGGTCACCTTGGCAACGACGTTGGTGCGTCCCCTGCGTGTTTCGTCTTCCTATCAATGTAACTGAATTCACATGAACGCGCATAACTGACGTTCGGTGAGGAGCTACAGGTAGCGGGCAGGGAGAGGCCAGGAGAGCACGCTGACGGAATCTCAACGGCTGTTTTCTCAAAGTCGCCCACCCTAGCTT
>NW_026549344.1:0-311 GCF_027596085.1 Anoplopoma fimbria | reverse complement strand
CAATAACCCTGAACTTGGCTCTTCCCCATGTGATATCGGCCCCCATTATCCTCCCCTGAACAATAACAAAAGAAGACTCCAGCCTAATCTCTTTAACGCCAAATAAAATCCCAACCCCGTCGAATGGACCCCGCCTACACTCCAAACTGAGTGCCCTTTTTTCCACCCCTCGAGAAATTCCCAACATCCCCCTCATCCCGTAGATGAACCTCCTGCAAAAAACAAATGGCAACATGGTGTGAGTCCACAAAATCAAAAACAACTCTTCTTTTAACTGGGTCCCTCATTCCTCTTACATTCAAAGAGAGAAC
>NW_026549343.1:0-1548 GCF_027596085.1 Anoplopoma fimbria | reverse complement strand
GTCCACGGTACCGGTACCGTGAAAAACACCGGTAATCCGGCACACCGGTATACAGGAGGATGAGCCGTCCAGATAAACATCCGTGAAAACATCATGACGTGACGTCACTGCACTTGAAAATGTAAATATATACATTATCCTCTAGCTCCCAGGCGGCTCAACCTCCTCTAGCTATGCTAGCTATAGGAGGTTGAGCCGGGAGATTGATCCACCCGGTACCGGTACCGTGAAAAACACCGGTAATCCGGCACACCGGTATACAGGAGGATGAGCCGTCCAGATAAACATCCGTGAAAACATCATGACGTGGCGTCACTGCACCGTGACTGTGACAAACGCGAAACATTAAATAAAGATAATAAAACATTAAATAAAGATAATGATCTTTCGTTTATATGTATGAACAAATGTCTCAAGAAAGTTATTGAATTTAAAAAAATAAAATAAAATAAAAACTACCCGGCATGCAATGCGCGGTGATCGCCGGAACCTATTTCCCGGTCACCGGGATTCTACCGGGACGGCTCCTCTAGCTCCCGGACGGCTCAACCTCCTCTAGCTATGCTATCCTTCCGTTTTCAGCCCGCGGTCGCGGTCATTTTCACGCGGATTCAGCAGCATGGAGAGACAGGCTGATGGCACCACTGTTTAGCCACTTCATGCTCTCTTTTACGGACGTTTTCAGCCGGCGGTCGCGGTCATTTTTAGGCGGATGGAGCAGCATGGTTGTTTCGGTTCATTTACGCCGTTTTAGTGTGCTAAAAGACCCGCTGTCACTCCCAGAGTTTACCCTGACTTGGAGCACTCTGCTGCGGGTGTTTTGACGCTGTGATGCCGGTCATTTTACGCCGTTTCACTGCCTTAAAAGACAGATTAAGCCGGTTTCAGCACTAAAATCCTCCGGAAAGCGCCTGCTATTTTTTCCTCCCTGGGCTGCTGGAGGTCATTTTACGCCGTTTTAGTGTGCTAAAAGACCGGCTGGAGGTTGAGCCGGCCGGTCCACGGTACCGGTACCGTGAAAAACACCGGTAATCCGGCACACGGTATACAGGAGGATGAGCCGTCCAGATAAACATCCGTGAAAACATCATGACGTGACGTCACTTGAAAATGTAAATATATACATATATATATATATATATATATATATATATATATATATATATATATGTGTTTTTATATGTATGAACAAATGTCTCAATAAAGTTATTGAATTAAAAAAAAAAAAAAATTAAAATTAAAAAAAAAATTAAAAATTAAAATTAAAAAATAAATAAATAAATAAAATCTACCCGGCATGCAATGCGCGGTGATCGCCGGAACCTATTTCCCGGTCACCGGGATTCTACCGGGGCGCCTCCTCTAGCTCCCAGACGGCTCAACCTCCTCTAGCTATGCTAGCTATAGGAGGTTGAGGCCGTCCACGGTACCGGTACCGTGAAAAACACCGGTAATCCGGCACACCGGTATACAGGAGGATGAGCCGTCCAGATAAACATCCGTGAAAACATCATGACGTGACGTCACTGCACCGTGACTGTGACAAAC
>NW_026549342.1:0-373 GCF_027596085.1 Anoplopoma fimbria | reverse complement strand
GAAAAACACCGGTAATCCGGCACACGGTATACAGGAGGATGAGCCGTCCAGATAAACATCCGTGAAAACATCATGACGTGACGTCACTGCACCGCGACTGTGACAAACGAAACATTAAATAAAGATAATAAAACATTAAACAAAGATATTAAAACATTAAATAAAGATATTAAAACATTAAATAAAGAGAATGAAACATTAAATAAATAGAATAAAACATTAAATAAAGATATTAAAACATTAAACAAAGAGAATAAAACATTAAATGAAGATAATAAAACATTAAATAAAGAGAATGAAACATTAAATAAAGAGAATATAACATTAAATAAAGATAATAGATGATGTTTCAGCCTTAGTGGCATCAACTTAA
>NW_026549341.1:0-623 GCF_027596085.1 Anoplopoma fimbria | reverse complement strand
TCGGTGTCCACTGAAAAAGCAGCAGCGCCCTCTGCTTTTTGTAAAGAGGAGTGAAAAAGCTTACAGCACCTGGTATTCCCAGGCGGTCTCCCATCCAAGTACTGACCAGGCCCGACCCTGCTTAGCTTCCGAGATCAGACGAGATCGGGCGTGTTCAGGGTGGTATGGCCGTAAGCAAATATTGCGCCTACCAAAGGCCTTTTAAAGATACTATATCACCACGCTTTGCTCTTTCGTCTATACAGGGAGCGCCTGCAGATTTCCAGACACACTCACAGCTTTTAAATGTCAAATCAGAATGTACAAAGTGGCTATAAGGATCACAAATGTAGTGCAGTAAAAAGATTAATATTTACTGTTGAAATGTAGAATACGTTAGCATAAAATTGAAAAGAAAATGATCGATGAGCTTAGGAATGATGAAAGCCATCATTTAACTGGATTTGTGTCATTTCTATACCGGCAAGTCATGATCTAGCTATTTCCTTCCCACCCTGTCGGTGTCCACTGAAAAAGCAGCAGCGCCCTCTGCTTTTTGTAAAGAGGAGTGAAAAAAGCTTACAGCACCTGGTATTCCCAGGCGGTCTCCCATCCAAGTACTGACCAGGCCCGACCCTGCTTAG
>NW_026549340.1:0-2237 GCF_027596085.1 Anoplopoma fimbria | reverse complement strand
TTAGTGTGCTAAAAAGACCCGCTGTCACTCCCAGAGTTTACCTGACTTGGAGCACTCTGCTGCGGGTGTTTTGACGCTGTGATGCGGTCATTTTACGCCGTTTCACTGCCTTAAAAGACAGATTAAGCCGGATTTCAGCACTAAAATCCTCCGGAAAGCGCCTGCTATTTTTTCCTCCCTGGGCTGCTGGAGGTCATTTTACGCCGTTTTAGTGTGCTAAAAGACCGGCTGGAGGTTGAGCCGGCCGGTCCACGGTACCGGTACCGTGAAAAACACCGGTAATCCGGCACACCGGTATACAGGAGGATGAGCCGTCCAGATAAACATCCGTGAAAACATCATGACGTGACGTCACTGCACCGCGACTGTGACAAACGCGAAACATTAAATAAAGATAATAAAACATTAAACAAAGATATTAAAACATTAAATAAAGATATTAAAACATTAAATAAAGAGAATGAAACATTAAATAAATAGAATAAAACATTAAATAAAGATATTAAAACATTAAACAAAGAGAATAAAACATTAAATGAAGATAATAAAACATTAAATAAAGAGAATGAAACATTAAATAAAGAGAATATAACATTTAATAAAGATAATGAAACATTAAATAAATAGAATAAAACATTAAATAAAGATAATAGATGATGTTTCAGCCTTCGTGGCATCAACTTAAGATCTTAAAAATAAGAACTTGAAAATGTAAATATATACATATATATATATATATATATATATATATATATATATATATATATATATTTTATATGTATGAACAAATGTCTCAATAAAGTTATTGAATTAAAAAAAATAAAAAAATTAAAATTAAAAAAAAAATTAAAATTAAAAAATAAATAAATAAATAAAATCTACCCGGCATGCAATGCGCGGTGATCGCGGAACCTATTTCCCGGTCACCGGGATTCTACCGGGACGCCTCCTCTAGCTCCCAGACGGCTCAACCTCCTCTAGCTATGCTAGCTATAGGAGGTTGAGCCGGCTACCCAATCCACCGGTACCGGTACCGTGAAAAACACCGGTAATCCGGCACACCGGTATACAGGAGGATGAGCCGTCCAGATAAACATCCGTGAAAACATCATGACGTGGCGTCACTGCACCGCGACTGTGACAAACGCGAAACATTAAATAAAGATAATAAAACATTAAATAAAGATAATGATCTTTCGTTTATATGTATGAACAAATGTCTCAAGAAAGTTATTGAATTTAAAAAAATAAAATAAAATAAAAACTACCCGGCATGCAATGCGCGGTGATCGCCGGAACCTATTTCCCGGTCACCGGGATTCTACGGGACGGCTCCTCTAGCTCCCGGACGGCTCAACCTCCTCTAGCTATGCTATCCTTCCGTTTTCAGCCCGCGGTCGCGATCATTTTCACGCGGATTCAGCAGCATGGAGAGACAGGCTGATGGCACCACTGTTTAGCCACTTCATGCTCTCTTTTACGGACGTTTTCAGCCGGCGGTCGCGGTCATTTTTAGGCGGATGGAGCAGCATGGTTGTTTCGGTTCATTTTACGCCGTTTTAGTGTGCTAAAAGACCCGCTGTCACTCCCAGAGTTTACCCTGACTTGGAGCACTCTGCTGCGGGTGTTTTGACGCTGTGATGCCGGTCATTTTACGCCGTTTCACTGCCTTAAAAGACAGATTAAGCCGGATTTCAGCACTAAAATCCTCCGGAAAGCGCCTGCTATTTTTCCTCCCTGGGCTGCTGGAGGTCATTTTACGCCGTTTTAGTGTGCTAAAAGACCGGCTGGAGGTTGAGCCGGCCGGTCCACGGTACCGGTACCGTGAAAAACACCGGTAATCCGGCACACCGGTATACAGGAGGATGAGCCGTCCAGATAAACATCCGTGAAAACATCATGACGTGACGTCACTGCACCGCGACTGTGACAAACGAAACATTAAATAAAGATAATAAAACATTAAACAAAGATATTAAAACATTAAATAAAGATATTAAAACATTAAATAAAGAGAATGAAACATTAAATAAATAGAATAAAACATTAAATAAAGATATTAAAACATTAAACAAAGAGAATAAAACATTAAATGAAGATAATAAAACATTAAATAAAGAGAATGAAACATTAAATAAAGAGAATATAACATTTAATAAAGATAATGAAACATTAAATAAATAGAATAAAACATTAAATAAAGATAATAGATGATGTTTCAGCCTTAGTGGCATCAA
>NW_026549339.1:0-2174 GCF_027596085.1 Anoplopoma fimbria | reverse complement strand
ATCACTCACAAATCGATCACAGATAGACATTGAGCTAACAGGGCGCTACGTCCTCAGGGTGGATAGAGTAGCAGTTGACACTAGTAAGACCAGAGGTGAGACTTTGCATTTATGTTAACAAAGCTTGGTTCACAAATATATAATCAACGCTATATCCAGAGTCACTGCTCTGCTAACCTATAATATCTCATGGTTATGTTAGACATTTTAATCTGCCCAGATATTTGACATATACTGTTGTGAATGCATGCAAAGCCATTCCCCTTCCCCACCTAGAACAGCTGCCTCTCATTGTTCCTTCCCCAAGTACATACCACCCATCAAACATGTGGAATCTTTAGTGAGAACAGTTAAAGAGAGGCCAGAGGGGGCATACTGTACTACATCACTGGTTTGAACACACAAGCTAGAGTTGGACTATGTTTGCCACACTTGACTCCATCATTGTTACGTTCCCCTATTGAGGTCCAGGGGATGAGGGGAGTAACAATATAAAATAACCCAGGGAACAAGAATCAAGGGCAATATATGAGTAAACAAAAACAGGAATTTATTAATAACCAAAAACAACTTTCTTAAAAAGGAAATATTTCACGTTCTTCTCTAACCCACACAAATCTTATTCAAGAATTGATTTCTTTTTGGTATCTAAAATATGTACAGAGCTTGTTAAAAGAAGCAGTATTGGTAATATCCATATATCCGATCATGCCCATCTCAATAGAGATTTCTATTACTAATTCTAATAAACACAGACATTCTTGGCAGTGTAATAGGTCTATATTATCAGACCGGATTTTTGTTGTATGGCAAAAAATAAACTTTGGAATTCTAGAAATTAATGATAATGGGGAAACTGATCCATCAAACTTATGAAACTACAAAAGCGTATTTGAGAGGTATAATGATATCTTACTGTGCTGCTAGAAAGAAGAAAATAATTAAAGAACAGAGAAGACTTGAGTTCAAACTGCAAGATGCTGAATCTGAGTATAAATGCACTCTGTCTAAAGGCTAGGACAAACTCTCAATTGCTGAATCTGCACTTAACACATTACAATCTCAAAAAGCTGAAAAGCTTTATTTTTAAAGAAGCATAAGAGATATGAATTTGGAAATAAATCAGGACACTATTTGGCAAATTTAATTAATAATAAGAAAGTTCCAGCAAATGCAATTTCAAAATTGAAAGATAAAAATGGAAAATTAGTTTACATGTCCTCTGAGATTGCAGATGTTTTTAAAGACTTCTTTTGTTCACTATATAAATCAGAGAACTCAGGAATAGAAGACAGGATGAATACTTTCTTTCAAAATCTGGAGCTACCTAAGGTTGGTAATGTTGATAGGAATCGGCTTGATGCTGAAATTACAGCCGAAGAAGTTGAAAGATCCATTAGTTCTCTAAAAATGGTAAGGCCTGTGGTCCAGATGGCTTCCCTTCAGAAGTATATACGACCTTTAAATTAATACTTGTAATACTATTAATACACCCTTATTAACATGAATGTTTCAGCATTCTTCTCAGGTTAGGAAATTACCCAAATCAATGCAGCTGGCCACTATCAAGGTAATACCTAAAGAACAGAAAGACCCAGAGATTCCCTTATCATATAGACCTTTATCAATTCAAAATACAGATTCAAAAATATTAGCCAATATTTTGGCGACGCGTCTTAATTTGGTGCTGCCCAAGTTAGTGACCACTGATCAAACTGGATTTGTTCGAAACCGGCAATCCCACTCAAATATACGAAGATTGTTGGGCATCATGCAGTATGTAGGGTATAACAAGAACAATGCGGTGGTGGTTAGTTTAGATGCGGAAAAAGCATTTGACAGAGTGGAATGGAATTACTTATTCAGAACACTTAATGAATTTATCCTGAACTTTTTCAGAGGAGCATGTTTGTCAATAATTTCAATAAAACCATCATAAAAGAATTTCCAAGCACTTTCAACATCATCAATAAGGTAAATCTTTTCCCAGTCAAAGCCAAAGAGATCATGAAAAAACCCTTGCTCCACAAAACGTTTCATATTTCGCTTTATAATGATACGTGGCTTAGTTTTGGGAATTTTTGTATATCTAACTGTGGCGATAACACAATGATCGCTAATGTCATTTGCGAAAATACTGGCAGGAGAATATCTATGGGGAACATTAGTTAGGA
>NW_026549338.1:0-1057 GCF_027596085.1 Anoplopoma fimbria | reverse complement strand
AGCAGCGGCGCGCCGCCGCTGCTGAATTTTCTCCGCCGCTGCAATAAAAATCCTTCTCCTAATTTTTTTTTTACGTAGCTCCTTTTAGAAAATATACAGCGCGTAACGTCAATTGCGCAGCACGCGGCACATCGTCACGTAACCAACATCAAAGAAGAAAAATACATTCATTCTAGCAGTAGCGAGTGAAGCGGAAGATCGAAGAAAGAAGGAAAGAGAGACAGACAGAGAGAGAGAGAGAGACAGACAGAGAGAGAGAGAGACAGACAGAGAGAGAGAGACAGAGAGACAGACAGACAGACAGAGAGACAGAGAGAGAGAGAGAGAGACAGAGAGAGAGAGAGAGAAAGAGAGAAAAGTAAGTTGCTAAAATGTGTCGCTTCATGACCACCAGTGTTAAAAACCCTCTGAGCCCAATCATTTTATTGTATCTATAAATCGCAACCTCCGTGCCGTTTTTCCTCTAGTATTGTGTGTGTGTGTGTGTGTGTGTGTGTGTGTGTGTGTGTGTGTGTGTGTGTGTGTGTGTGTAGGCCTATGTGTGTGTGCGTGTTGTCGCTCTTTTTGGGATCACCGGCTCCGATCTTGCGGCGATGTGAAAGGGGCACCATGCGGTTGGTGTGGTTGGTGGTGGTGTGGTTGGTGTGGTTGGTGTGTGGTCGGTTGGTGTTATCCGCGTTATCCAACGCGTTTACTCGCGTTGGATAACGCGATAACGCGAGTACGCCAAACCTGACGCTTGATCATTGTGTGGTGGTTCAACGCGTCAACGCGCCAACGCAGCTAGATGAGTCCATGTCCATGCAAGTGAACGGAGCGTTCCCTCTTCGTCATAACTATCAAACCAAACATCCTTCACATTCACCGAGCGAACATTATGAAAGTAAAATGCACATTTCTCGCTAAAAATGTTTCCATAAACGCATTTAATTTATGTGTTTTGCCCATTGTTGCAGGAGATTTCATTTTTGAACAAAGTGTCTTATGTAAAAAACAGTTAGTGTTTAAGCATTAGGCAAAAATCTGTAAATAAATTGTGCAAATTATATTTGCATTT
>NW_026549337.1:0-559 GCF_027596085.1 Anoplopoma fimbria | reverse complement strand
TAAACTGTACCAAGCCTGCTTAAAAAGGGTTAGTGACTGATGCTGATTCTGTTGATTCTACTGTTCTGATATTCTCTAATCAGGAAGTGTTTGATGCTCTGTTGTGTTTGATGCTCCTGTGCCTTTAATCAGGAACTGCTAGGGGAGTGGCTTACCGTAAAGGATATATACTCAGACCACACAAACCTTTCTCCAGTGTATTTGACTCTGGAGGATACTGAACTACTTGATTCTGCTAGGATAGACTAAGTATATTGTTTTGCTTTCTTAAAATTGATCTTAAACTGTACCAAGCCTGCTTAAAAAAAGAGGTTAGTGACTGATGCTGATTCTGTTGATTCTACTGTTCTGATATTCTCTAATCAGGAAGTGTTTGATGCTCTGTTGTGTTTGATGCTCCTGTGCCTTTAATCAGGAACTGCTCTGAGAGGTGTGCTTTAGCTTCAATAGGTCAATTGTCCTCTTAACTGCTAGGGGAGTGGCTTACACATCTCAAGGATATATACTCAGACCACACAAACCTTTCTCAGTGTATTTTGACTCTGGAGGATACTGAACT
>NW_026549336.1:0-1176 GCF_027596085.1 Anoplopoma fimbria | reverse complement strand
ATGAAAAAGGTCATAGTATAGTATGTCGAAAAAGTCATAAAAAGGTCATAGTATAGTAAGTCGAAAAAAGTAAAAAAAAAGGTCATAGTATAGTATGTCGAAAAAAGTCATAGTATATTATGTTGAAAAAGTCATAGTATAGTCTGTTGAAGAAAGCCTAAGTATAGTATGTTGAAAAAAAAATCATAAAAAGTTCACAGTATAGTATGTTGAATAAAGCCTGAGTATAGTATGTTGAAGAAAGCCTAAGTATGGTATGTTGAAAAAGTTAAAAAAAAAGGTCATAGTATAGTATGTTGAATAAAGCCTAAGTGTAGTATGTTGAAAAAAAGGTCATAGTATAGTATGTTGAAAAAAAGTCATAAAAAGGTCATAGTATAGTATGTCGAAAAAATAAAAAGTCATAGTATAGTATGTTGAAGAAAGCCTAAGTATGGTATGTATATTATGTCGAAAAAGTATAAAAAAAGGTCATAGTATAGTATGTTGAAAAAAGTCAGAGTATAGTATGTTGAAGAAAAGTCATAAAAAGGTCATAGTATAGTATGTCGAAAAAGTCAGTCATAAAAAAAAGGTCATAGTATAGTATGTTGAAAAAGTCAGAGTATAGTATGTTGAAGAAAAGTCATAAAAAGGTCATAGTATAGTATGTCGAAAAAAAGTCAAAAAAAGGTCATAGTATAGTATGTCGAAAAAAGTCAAAAAAAAGTCATAGTATAGTATGTCGAATAAAGCCTAAGTGTAGTATGTTGAAAAAAAGGTCATAGTATAGTATGTCGAAAAAAGTATGAAAAAAAGGTCATAGTATAGGATGTCGAAAAAAAGTCAAAAAAAGTCATAGTATATTATGTTGAAAAAAGTCATAGTATAGTCTGTTGAAGAAAGCCTAAGTATAGTATGTTGAAAAAAAGTCATAAAAAGGTCATAGTATAGTATGTTGAAAAAAAGTCAGGGTATAGTATGTTGAAGAAAAGTCATAAAAAGGTCATAGTATAGTATGTTGAAAAAGTCAGGGGATAGTATGTTGAAGAAAAGTCATAAAAAGGTCATAGTATAGTATGTCAAAAAAGTTAAAAAAAAAGTCATGGTATAGTATGTCAGAAAAAGTCATAAAAAAGTCATAGTATAGTATGTCGAATGAAGCCTAAGTGTAGTATGTTGAAATAAGGTCATTGT
>NW_026549335.1:0-481 GCF_027596085.1 Anoplopoma fimbria | reverse complement strand
GTTTAGATAACTCACAGACCGGATTTTACAACTCTGGAAACTAATCATTGCAACAACTACTTATTGTTTGGTCAAATCCTACAATCCCGATGTAAACATTAGAAATATGGCCTTAATGTGACAAAGTAATCTACTAGGCATGTGCACTTGAATGCATGGCAAAGGCATTGCCTGAAGGGAAGACGCTGCATTGCGGCCAAAGTTGAGATATGATATATCATGGCATAGTATACAAAGAATGAACTATCTCATGACCCATTTAATGTAGTACCTCATGATATTTATGGAAATTTCCACTAAACTTAGGTTTTATTCTGTCAGGATGGCCGAGCGGTCTAAGGCGCTGCGTTCAGGTCGCAGTCTCCACTGGAGGCGTGGGTTCGAATCCCACTTCTGACAGCAGCTGTTTTTGGCTGGTACCGTTGCCTGTAACATGATATTGGGAAAATAAAGTCAGCAATGCCTTGTATGTTAGGGAGCA
>NW_026549334.1:0-6750 GCF_027596085.1 Anoplopoma fimbria | reverse complement strand
GAAACATTAAATAAATAGAATAAAACATTAAATAAAGATATTAAAACATTAAACAAAGAGAATAAAACATTAAATGAAGATAATAAAACATTAAATAAAGAGAATGAAACATTAAATAAAGAGAATATAACATTTAATAAAGATAATGAAACATTAAATGAATAGAATAAAACATTAAATAAAGATAATAGATGATGTTTCAGCCTTCGTGGCATCAACTTAAGATCTTAAAAATAAGAACTTGAAAATGTAAATATATACATATATATATATATATATATATAAATATATTGTGTTTTATATGTAAAAAAAAAAATTAAAATTAAAAAAAAAAAAAAATTAAAATTAAAAAATAAATAAATAAATAAAATCTACCCGCATGCAATGGCGGTGATCGCGGAACCTATTTCCCGGTCACCGGATTCTACCGGGACGCCTCCTCTAGCTCCCAGACGGCTCAACCTCCTCTGGCTATGCTAGCTATAGGAGGATTGAGCCGGTCGTCCACCGGTACCGGTACCGTGAAAAACACCGGTAATCCGGCACACCGGTATACAGGAGGATGAGCCGTCCAGATAAACATCCGTGAAAACATCATGACGTGACGTCGTCACTGCACCGCGACTGTGACAAACGCGAAACATTAAATAAAGATAATAAAACATTAAATAAAGATAATGATCTTTCGTTTATATGTATGAACAAATGTCTCAAGAAAGTTATTGAATTTAAAAAAATAAAATAAAATAAAAACTACCTGGCATGCAATCCTTGGTGATCGCCGGAACCTGTTTCCCGGTCACCGGGATTCTACCGGGACGGCTCCTCTAGCTCCCGGACGGCTCAACCTCCTCTAGCTATGCTATCCTTCCGTTTTCAGCCCGCGGTCGCGGTCATTTCACGCGGATTCAGCAGCATGGAGAGACAGGCTGATGGCACCACTGTTTAGCCACTTCATGCTCTCTTTTACGGACGTTTTCAGCTGGCGGTCGCGGTCATTTTTAGGCGGATGGAGCAGCATGGTTGTGTCCCGGTTCATTTTACGCCGTTTTAGTGTGCTAAAAGACCCGCTGTCACTCCCAGAGTTTACCTGACTTGGAGCACTCTGCTGCCCGGTGTTTTTGATGCTGTGATGCGGTCATTTCGCGTTTCACTGCCTTAAAAGACAGATTCAGCCGGATTTCAGTGCACTAAAATCCTCCGGAAAGCGCCTGCTATTTTTTCCTCCCTGGGCTGCTGGAGGTCATTTTACGCCGTTTTTAGTGTGCTAAAAGACCGGCTGGAGGTTGAGCGGCCGGTCCACGGTACCGGTACCGTGAAAAACACCGGTAATCCGGCACACTGGTATACAGGAGGATGAGCCGTCCAGATAAACATCCATCCGTGAAAACATCATGACGTGACGTCACTGCACCGCGACTGTGACAAACGCGAAACATTAAATAAAGATAAGAAAACATTAAATAAAGATAAAAACATTAAATAAAGATATTAAAACATTAAATAAAGAGAATGAAACATTAAATAGAATAAAACATTAAATAAAGATATTAAAACATTAAACAAAGAGAATAAAACATTAAATGAAGATAATAAAACATTAAATAAAGAGAATGAAACATTAAATAAAGAGAATATAACATTTAATAAAGATAATGAAACATTAAATGAATAGAATAAAACATTAAATAAAGATAATGGATGATGTTTCAGCTCAGGCATCAACTTAAGATCTTAAAAATAAGAACTTGAAAATGTAAATATATACATATATATATATATATATATATATAAATATATTGTGTTTTATATGTATGAACAAATGTCTCAATAAAGTTATTGAATTAAAAAAAAATTAAAAATTAAAATTAAAAAAAAAATTAAAAATTAAAATTAAAAAATAAATAAATAAATAAAATCTACCCGGCATGCAATGCGCGGTGATCGCCGGAACCTATTTCCCGGTCACCGGGATTCTACCGGGACGCCTCCTCTAGCTCCCAGACGGCTCAACCTCCTCTAGCTATGCTAGCTATAGGAGGTTGAGCCGGCCGATCCACCGGTACCGGTACCGTGAAAAACACCGGTAATCCGGCACACCGGTATACAGGAGGATGAGCCGTCCAGATAAACATCCGTGAAAACATCATGACGTGACGTCACTGCACCGCGACTGTGACAAACGCGAAACATTAAATAAAGATAATAAAACATTAAATAAAGATAATGATCTTTCGTTTATATGTATGAACAAATGTCTCAAGAAAAGTTATTGAATTTAAAAAAATAAAATAAAATAAAAATCTTCCTGGCATGCAATCCGCTATGGCTGAACCTTATTTCCCGGTCCCTGGGACTCTGCCGGGACGGCTCCTCTAGCTCCCGGACGGCTCAACCTCCTCTAGCTATGCTATCCTTCCGTTTTCAGCCCGCGGTCGTGGTCATTTTCACGCGGATTCAGCAGCATGGAGAGACAGGCTGATGGCACTACTGTTTTAGCCACTTCATGCTCTCTACGGACGTTTTCAGCTGGCGGTCGCGGTCATTTTTTAGCGGATGGAGCAGCATGGTTGTGTCAGTTCATTTTACGCCGTTTTAGTGTGCTAAAAGACCCGCTGTCACTCCCAGAGTTTACCCTGACTTGAGCACTCTGCTGCGGGTGTTTTGACGCTGTGATGCGGTCCATTTCGCGTTTCACTGCCTTAAAAGACAGATTCAGCCGGATTTCAGCACTACCCCTCAAGGAAAAGCGCCTGCTATTTTTTTTTTCCTCCCTGGGCTGCTGGAGGTCATTTTTACGCCGTTTTAGTGTGGCTAAAAGACCGGCTGGAGGTTGAGCGACCGTGTCCACCGGTACCGGTACCATAGAAAAAACACCGGTAATCCGGCACACTGGTATACAGGAGGATGAGCCGTCCAGATAAAACATCCGTGAAAACATCATGACGTGATCGTCACTGGCACCGCGACTGTGACAAACGCGAAACATTAAATAAAGATAAGAAAACATTAAATAAAGATATTAAACATTAAATAAAGATATTAAAACATTAAATAAAGAGAATGAAACATTAAATAAATATGAATAAACATTAAATAAAGATATTAAAACATTAAACAAAGAGAATAAAACATTAAATGAAGATAATAAAACATTAAATAAAGAGAATGAAACATTAAATAAAGAGAATATAACATTAAATAATGAAACATTAAATGAATAGAATAAAACATTAAATAAAGATAATAGATGATGTTTCAGCCTTCGTGGCATCAACTTAAGATCTTAAAAATAAGAACTTGAAAATGTAAATATATACATATATATATATATATAAATATATTGTGTTTTATATGTATGAACAAATGTCTCAATAAAGTTATTGAATTAAAAAAAATAAAAATTAAAATTAAAAAAAAAATTAAAAATTAAAATTAAAAAATAAATAAATAAATAAAATCTACCGGCATGCAATGCAACGTGTGACGCGGAACCTATTTCCCGGTCACCGGATTCTACCGGGACGCCTCCCTCTAGCTCCAGGCAGCTCCAACCTCCTCTAGCTATGCTAGCTAGGAGGAGGCTAGAGGAGAGCTCAACTCCGGTCCACCGGTACCGGTACCGTGAAAACACCGTAATCCGGCACACCGGTATACAGGAGGATGAGCCGTCCAGATAAAACATCCGTGAAAACATCATGACGTGATCGTCACTGCACCGCGACTGTGACAAACGCGAAACATTAAATAAAGATAATAAAACATTAAATAAAGATAATGATCCTCGTTTATATGTATGAACAAATGTCTCAAGAAAGTTATTGAATTTAAAAAAATAAAATAAAATAAAAACTACCTGGCATGCAATCCGCGGTGATCGCCGGAACCTATTTCCCGGTCACCGGGATTCTACCGGGACGGCTCCTCTAGCTCCCGGACGGCTCAACCTCCTCTAGCTATCCCTTCCGTTTTCAGCCTTGATGTCGCGGTCATTTTCTACGCGGATTCAGCAGCATGGAGAGACAGGCTGATGGCACCACTGTTTAGCCACTTCATGCTCTCTTTTACGGACGTTTTTTCAGCTGGCGGTCGCGGTCATTTTTTAGGCGGATGGAGCAGCATGGTTATGTCGGTTCATTTTACGCTGTTTTAGTGTGCTAAAAGACCCGCTGTCACCCCAGAGTTTACCCTGACTTGGAGCACTCTGCTGCGGGTGTTTTGACGCTGTGATGCCGGTCATTTTACGCCGTTTCACTGCCTTAAAAGACAGATTCAGCCGGATTTCAGCACTAAATCCTCCGAGCGCCACTGCCCTATTTTTTCCTCCCTGGGCTGCTGGAGGTCATTTTACGCGTTTTTTAGTGTGCTAAAAGACCGGCTGGAGTGTTGAGCTGCCGGCGGTCCACCGTACCGGTACCGTGAAAAACACCGGTAATCCGGCACACTGGTATACAGGAGGATGAGCCGTCCAGATAAACATCCGTGAAAAAGCATCATGACGTGACGTCACTGCACCGCGACTGTGACAAACGAAACATTAAATAAAGATAAGAAAACATTAAATAAAGATATTAAAACATTAAATAAAGATATTAAAACATTAAATAAAGAGAATGAAACATTAAATAAATAAAATAAAACATTAAATAAAGATATTAAAACATTAAACAAAGAGAATAAAACATTAAATGAAGATAATAAAACATTAAATAAAGAGAATGGAAACATTAAATAAAGAGAATATAACATTTAATAAAGATAATGAAACATTAAATGAATAGAATAAAACATTAAATAAAGATAATAGATGATGTTTCAGCCTTCGTTATATCAACTTAAGATCTTAAAATAAGAACTTGAAAATGTAAATATATACATATATATATATATATATATATAAATATATTATGTTTTTATATGTAAACAAATGTCTCAATAAAGTTATTGAATTAAAAAATAAAAAAATTAAATTAAAAAAAAAAATTAAAATTAAAATTAAAAAATAAATAAATAAATAAAATCTACTCCGCATGCAATGCGCGGTGATCGCCGGAACCTATTTCCCGGTCACCGGGAGCTCTACACGGGGACGCTCCTCAAGCTCCCAGACGGCTCAACTCCTCTAGCTATGCTACAGGAGGCTGAGCCGGCCGGGTCCATCCGGGTACCCGGTACCGTGAAAAACACGGTAATCCGGCACACCGGTATACAGGAGGATGAGCCGCCCAGATAAACATCCGTGAAAACATCATGACGTGACGTCACTGCACCGCGACTGTGACAAACGCGAAACATTAAATAAAGATAATAAAACATTAAATAAAGATAATGATCTTTAGTTTATATGTATGAACAAATGTCTCAAGAAAGTTATTGAATTTAAAAAAATAAAATAAAATAAAAACTACCTGGCATGCAATCCGCGGTGATCGCCGGAACCCTATTTCCGGTCACGTGATTCTACCGGGACGGCTCCTAGTTTCCTGACGGCTCAACCTCCTCTAGCTATGCTATCCTTCCGTTTTCAGCCCCGGCGGTCGCGTCATTTCCACGCGGATTCAGCAGCATGGAGAGACAGGCTGATGGCACCACTGTTTAGCCACTTCATGCCTCTTTTACGGACGTTTTCAGCTGGCCCAGTGCGCGGTCATTTTTTAGCGGATGGAGCAGCATGGTTGTGTCGGTTCATTTTACGTCGTTTTAGTGTGCTAAAAGACCCGCTGTCACTCCCAGAGTTTACCCTGACTTGGAGCACTCTGCTGCGGGTGTTTTGACGCTGTGATGCCGGTCATTTTACGCCGTTTCACTGCCTTAAAAGACAGATTCAGCCGGATTTCAGCACTAAAATCCTCCGGAAAGCGCCTGCTATTTTTTCCTCCCTGGGCTGCTGGAGGTCATTTTACGCCGTTTTAGTGTGCTAAAAGACCGGCTGGAGGTTGAGCCGCCGGTCCACCGGTACCGGTACCGTGAAAAATCGGTAATCCGGCACACTGGTATACAGGAGGATGAGCCGTCCAGATAAACATCCGTGAAAACATCATGACATGACGTCACTGCACCGCGACTGTGACAAACGCGAAACATTAAATAAAGATAAGAAAACATTAAATAAAGATATTAAAACATTAAATAAAGATATTAAAACATTAAATAAAGAGAATGAAACATTAAATAAATAGAATAAAACATTAAATAAAGATATTAAAACATTAAACAAAGAGAATAAAACATTAAATGAAGATAATAAAACATTAAATAAAGAGAATGAAACATTAAATAAAGAGAATATAACATTTAATAAAGATAATGAAACATTAAATGAATAGAATAAAACATTAAATAAAGATAATAGATGATGTTTCAGCCTTCGTGGCATCAACTTAAGATCTTAAAAATAAGAACTTGAAAATGTAAATATATACATATATATATATATATATATATATAAATATATTGTGTTTTATATGTATGAACAAATGTCTCAATAAAGTTATTGAATTAAAAAAAAATTAAAAATTAAAATTAAAAAAAAAATTAAAAATTAAAATTAAAAAATAAATAAATAAATAAAATCTACCCGGCATGCAATGCGCGGTGATCGCCGGAACCTATTTCCCGGTCACCGGGATTCTACCGGGACGCCTCCTCTAGCTCCCAGACGGCTCAACCTCCTCTAGCTATGCTAGCTATAGGAGGTTGAGCCGGCCGATCCACCGGTACCGGTACCGTGAAAAACACCGGTAATCCGGC